>NC_077229.1:375435569-375713813 GCF_027887165.1 Monodelphis domestica
TGCTGAGCCCAAGGCAGCAGCAGGAACCTCAGGGCTCTGAGGACTCACCTTGAAAGCAACCTGAGCCAATCTCCGGGGCGACCAACACAGATGGCAGGTAAACATAGAGAGAAGGGGGAAGCCTGTAGCCCCCTGGCTGGGTCCTTCGATCTGAGTCTCAAGGGAGGTGCCAGCTTTAGGGCACCAGCTGAACCCAATCCCATCAGGAGCCCTCAGAGCTACTGAAAGGACAGAAAACTCAGGGCTGGCAAAGGGGTTGCTCTGAAGAGCCTACCTTGAAAGTAACCCGGGCCAGTCTCTGGGCATTCAACACAGACTGTGGAGGAGGAGGTTGTGTTTTTTTTTTCTTCCTTTTTTTGGCTCGGGTATCATTCAGCCCACACCCCCTGAACCTAATCCCATCAGGAGCCCTCAGAGCTTCTGAAAGAACAAAAACCTCAGTGCCAGTGAAGGGCTTACCTTGAAAACAACCCGGGCCAGTCTCCAATCTTTAAGAACCAGAGTAAAACAACTAGAATCAAGTGACCTCACAAGGCAGCAGGACACTATAAAACAAAACAAAAAGAATGAAAAATTGAGGAAAATGTGAAGCATCTCATTCACAAAAAAGACGATTTAGAAAATCATTCAAGAAGAGACAATATAAGAATCATTAGTCTACCAGAAGACCACAACAAAAGAAAAAGCCTGGATATAATACTAGAGGAAATTATCCAGGAAAACTGTCCCGAGATCCTAGAACAAAAGAGGAAAGTGGAGATTGAAAGAATCCACAGATCACCACCTGTATTTAATCCCCAACTGACAACACCAAGAAATGTTGTAGCCAAATTCAAAAACAATCAGATGAAAGAACAGATATTACAAGCTGCCAAGAAGAAGCCATTCAGATACCATGGAAACATGGTGAGGATAACACAGGATCTGTCTGCATCCACACTGAAGGACCAAAAGGCATGGAATACGATATTCCGGAAAGCAAGGGAACTAGGTCTACAGCCAAGAATAAAATACCCATCAAAACTGACTATATTCTTACAGGGGAAAGTATGGTCATTTAACACAACAGAAGAGTTCCAAGCATTCATAAATAAAAGACCAGACCTGAACAGAAAATTTGAAGTCCAACCACAGAACTCAAGAGAATCATCCAAAGGTAATTAAAAAAGAGGGGGAAAAACAACAACAACAACAACACATTTTAAAGAGACTCAATAAGTTAAAATGATATGTATCCCTATAAGAAAAGAGGTCATTGGCAACTCTTAAAAACTGTTGCTATCACCTGAGCAGCTAGAAGAACTACACTCAGAGGGAACAGTGACAAACTGTATAGGATGAAAGGACAAGACATAAATAGGTATATAGATATATGCATGCATAAATACATATACATGTGTATGTATGTATATATATATATATATATATATATATATACATGACTAAAGCTAAAAAAGAAAAGAGGTTATGACCAAAAGAAATGGGAAAAGAAACAAATGGGTGTAAATTTATATGTCACAAAGAAGCTCATGGCGGGAGGGAGGAGAACATCGATACACTGGAAGGGTAAAGAGGTTAGAGATAGGAAATACTCAACTCTTACGTACTTTGAAACTGACCCAAAGAGGGAAGAACAATCCAATCCATTGGGGAAGAGAATAGATTTGCACCCTATAGGGGAGTAGAAGGGTAAAAAACAGACTGGTGGGGAGGGAAGTAGTACAAGGGAGGGAGAGGGTGGGGGAAAATTTTTAAAAAGACAACAGGGGAAAATAAGGGAGGGAATAAGATGGGAGGGGGGTAGAAAGGGAAGTACAAGGGGGACTGATTTAAAGTAAATCACTGGACTAAAAGGTAGAGCTGAAGAAGAAAGGTTAGAATTAGGGAAGGATATCAAAATGCCAGGGAGTCCAAAAGTGACAGTCATAACTTTGAACATGAATGGGATGAACTCACCCATAAAACGTAGACGAATAGCAGAATGGATTAGAATCCAAAACCCTACCATATGTTGTCTTCAAGAAACACACATGAGGTGGGTTGACACCCACAAGGTCAGAATTAAAGGATGGAGTAAGACCTTCTGGGCCTCAACTGACAGAAAGAAGGCAGGAGTGGCAATCATGATATCTGATAAAGCCAAAGCAAAAATAGACCTGATCTAAAGGGATAAGGAAGGTAATTATATTTTGTTAAAAGGGACTTTAGATAATGAGGAAATATCACTAATCAACATGTATGCACCAAATAATATAGCATCCAAATTTCTAATGGAGAAACTAGGAGAATTGAAGGAAGAAATAGACAGTAAAACCATATTAGTGGGAGACTTGAAGCAACCATTATCAAATTTAGAGAAATCAAATAAAAAAATAAATAAGAAAGAGGTAAAAGAAGTGAATGAAATCTTAGAAAAATTAGAGTTAATAGACATATGGAGAAAAATAAATAGGGACAAAAAGGAATACACCTTCTTCTCAGCACCACATGGCACATTCACAAAGATTGACCATACATTAGGTCACAGAAACATGGCACACAAATGCAGAAAAGCAGAAATAATAAATGCAGCCTTTTCAGATCGCAAGGCAATAAAAATAACGATCAGTAATGGTACATGGAAACCCAAATCAAAAACTAATTGGAAACTAAACAATATGATACTCCAAAATCATTTAGTTAGAGAAGAAATCATAGAAACAATTAATAATTTCATCGAGGAAAATGACAATGGTGAGACATCCTTTCAAACCTTTTGGGATGCAGCAAAAGCAGTAATCAGAGGTAAATTCATATCCCTGAGTGCATATATTAACGAACCAGGGAGAGCAGAGATCAATCAATTAGAAATGCAAATGAAAAAACTCGAAAGCAACCAAATTAAAACCCCCCAGCAGAAAACCAAACTAGAAATCCTAAAAATTAAGGGAGAAATTAATAAAATCCAAAGTGATAGAACTTTTGAGCTAATAAACAAGACTAGAAGCTGGTACTTTGAAAAAACAAACAAAATAGACAAAGTACTGGTCAATCTAATTTTAAAAAGGACGGAAGAAAAGCAAATTAACAGCATCAGAGATGAAAAGGGGGACATCACCTCTGATGAAGACGAAATTAAGGCAATCATTAAAAATTACTTTGCCCAATTATATGGCAATAAATACACCAATTTAGGTGATATGGATGAATATATACAAAAATACAAACTGCCTAGACTAACAGAAGAAGAAATAGAATTCTTAAATAATCCCATATCAGAAAATGAAATCCAACAGGACATCAAAGAACTTCCTAAGAAAAAAATCCCCAGGGCCCGATGGATTCACCTGTGAATTCTATCAAACATTCAGAGAACAGTTAATCCCAATACTATACAAACTATTTGACATAATAAGCAAAGAGAGAGTTCTACCAAACTCCTTTTATGACACAAACATGGTACTGATTCCAAAACCAGACAGGTCAAAAACAGAGAAAGAAAACTATAGACCAATCTCCCTAATGAATATAGATGCAAAAATCTTAAATAGGATACTAGCAAAAAGACTCCAGCAAGTGATCAGGAGGGTCATCCACCATGATCAAGTGGGATTGATACCAGGGATGCAGGGCTGGTTCAATATTAGGAAAACCATCCACATAATTGACCACATCAACAAGCAAACCAACAAGAACCACATGATTATCTCAATAGATGCAGAAAAAGCCTTTGATAAAATACAACACCCATTCCTATTAAAAACACCAGAAAGCATAGGAATAGAAGGGTCATTCCTAAAAATAATAAACAGTATATATCTAAAACCATCAGATAATATCATCTGCAATGGGGATAAACTAGATGTATTCCCAATAAGATCAGGAGTGAAACAAGGATGCCCATTATCACCTCTACTATTTGACATTGTACTAGAAACACTAGCAGTAGCAATTAGAGAAGAAAAAGAAATTGAAGGCATCAAAATAGGCAAGGAGGAGACCAAGTTATCACTCTTTGCGGATGACATTATGGTCTACTTAAAGAATCCTAGAGATTCAACCAAAAAGCTAATTGAAATAATCAAGAACTTTAGCAAAGTTGCAGGATATAAAATAAACCCTCATAAGTCATCAGCATTTCTATATATCTCCAACACAGCTCAGAAGCAAAAACTAGAAAGAGAAATCCCATTCAAAATCACCTTAGACAAAATAAAATACCTAGGAATATATCTCTCAAGGCAAGCACAGGAACTATTTGAACACAACTACAAAACACTTGCCACGCAACTAAAACTAGACATGAACAATTGGAAAAACATTAACTGCTCATGGATAGGACAAGCCAATATAATAAAAATGACCATCCTACCCAAACTTATTTATCTATTTAGTGCCATACCCATGGAACTCCCAAAAAATGTCTTTACTGATTTAGAAAAAACCATAACAAAGTTCATTTGGAATAACAAAAGATCAAGGATATCCAGGGAGATAATGAAAAAAAAAACACAAATGAGGGGGGCCTTGCAGTCCCAGACCTCAAACTATATTACAAAGCAGCAGTCATCAAAACAATTTGGTACTGGCTAAGAGACAGAAAGGAGGATCAGTGGAATAGACTGGGGGAAAGTGACCTCAGCAAGACAGTATACGATAAACCCAAAGATCCCAGCTTTTGGGACAAAAATCCACTATTCCATAAAAACTGCTGGGAAAACTGGAAGACACTGTGGGAGAGACTAGGACTAGATCAACACCTCACACCCTACACCAAGATAAATTCAAAATGGGTGAATGACTTAAACATAAAGAAGGAAACGATAAGTAAATGAGGTAAACACAGAATAGTATACCCGTCAGACCGTTGGGAAGGGAAAGACTTTAAAACCAAGCAAGACATAGAAAGAATCACAAAATGTAAAATAAATCATTTTGACTACATCAAATTAAAAAGCTTTTGTACCAACAAAACCAATGTAACTAAAATCAGAAGGGAAACAACAAATTGGGAAACAATCTTCATAAAAACCTCTGACAAAGGTTTAATTACTCAAGTTTATAAAGAGCTAAATCAATTGTACAAAAATCAAGCCATTCTCCAATTGATAAATGGGCAAGGGACATGGATAGGCAGTTTTCAGATAAAGAAATCAAAACTATTAATAAGCACATGCAGAAGTGTTCTAAATCTCTTATAATCAGAGAGATGCAAATAAAAACAACTCTGAGGTATCACCTCACACCTAGCAGATTGGCTAACAGGACAGCAAAGGAAAGTAATGAATGCTGGAGGGGATGTGGCAAAGTAGGGACATTAATTCATTGCTGATGGAGTTGTGAACTGATCCAACCATTCTGAAGGGCAATTTGGAACTATGCCCAAAGGGCGATAAAAGAATGTCTACTCTTTGATCCAGCTATAGCACTGCTGGGTCTGTACCCCAAAGAGATAATGGAGAAAAAGACTTGTACAAGAATATTCATAGCTGCACTCTTTGTGGTGGCCAAAAATTGGAAAATGAGGGGATTCCCATCAATTGGGGAATGGCTGAACACATTGTGGTATATGTTGGTGATGGAATACTACTGGGCAAAAAGGAATAATAAAGTGGAGGAATTCCATGGAGACTGGAATGACCTCCAGGAAGTGATGCAGAGTGAAAGGAGCAGAACCAGGAGAACATTGTACACAGAGACTAATACACTGTGGTATAATCGAACACAATGGACTTCTCCATTAGTGGCGGTGTAATGTCCCTGAACAATCTGCAGGGATCTAGGAGAAAAAACACTATTCATAAGCAGAGGACAAACTGTGGGAGTAGAAACACTGAGGAAAAGCAACTGCCTGAGCACAGCGGTTGAGGGGACAGGTCAGAGGAGAGACTCTAAACGAACACTCTAATGCAAATATGAACAACATGGAAATGGGTTTGAATTAAGAACATCCCCTACTCTTAAGCTGACTAAAAGTCTAATATCCCATCAGAGCATGTAGATGGAGCCTTGAGAGACAAGGCTATCAGAGTATAAACTCTAGGGCATAACTTCAGGCATGGGTCTGATGATATACTTGATCTCTTTTCTTTGGACCTGACTAGATAAATTCAGAAAAGTATATCACCAGATTAGCAGCAAAATGACAGATTTCTCAGAGATGAACAATTTATTGTTGTGAAATTATGATCTATTTCTCAGGAGACAATACCCAAAGATGAAATCACAGATCTTCAAAGAATTGAAGTAAGTGTATGTTATAGAATTCATCAAATGGAGTTTCTGGAAATTGCTTTATGTGGTAACTAACCATTTTCACCCCACACCACTTTGGAAAATCCAACCTAGGAAGAATCACTCTTCTTTTTGGACTTTGTTCTGGACATCTTTCATAAATCTGGCAAATGTTTCTGTTTAATAACTCCTTTCAAACTGGTAATTATTAAACAAGATTACTGGATGTTTGTTGTAACTATCAAGAAATTAGGATGGTTTAGTAATTAAGACTCAAGTGACATCAAAAAATGGTCTGATTTGTTAGCCAAAGGAATACTTCAGTTATCATGGGTACAAGCAAGAGTATGGTTAGAATTATTCGCGTGAAGTCCATTATTAATCATTTCTTAGTTTGGAAAATATGAATCTGGGGATAAGCCATGATTTTTAAAATGACAAAAACTCTCTTGCTGTTAGAGAATAGAATCTGTATACTTGGGCTGACAGCTTCAACAAAGTACATTTGTTTCCCCAAGCACCATTTTGTGCTTTTAGCACATTAACCAAATATTTTGACCTTCTAGCATGAAGAATGAGCTGTGCATGATTTCAACTTGTGGGTTCCCTATTGAAAGACTAACATTTACACTCTATTTTGACTTTGTATAGTCCAAAGGTTATATTGTTCTGAAAAGAAAAATCATTAAGCATACTTACTCAAGTATCTATTCATTTGAAGAAGAATTTATCAGGCAGCTGTCATAAAATAATCTGCATTCTTTGTATCCAGACAGCAAATTTACAATATGGCTTCAAAAAGTGCCTTTGGCCCAGACAAAGAAATCACACTTGAGACTAACCTAAAAGAGGATTTATGGAGTAAAGAGACCACATTTGACAAGAGTATCCCAATAGTATCCTCCTCTCTCCTCTATAGGCTTTGGATTTGGCATTGAACTAATTTGAGTGGTAGGCCTTATGTAAAGACTCTGACACCAAAATCCCTAGGAGTTTACATTGAGCTATTGCCTTAGTTTGGACTATATCCAAAGACAACTACATAGCTGTCAAATTCTATTTCCATTATTCCCTTCAGGAATTTACTGAGTCTGCATTGGACTTTGGGCAAAGATGACCTTGGTTCAATTTGTCACAGTTGCTGCAAGAATACTCGTCTGAATCATGCAGTCTTGAAGGTTGTGTAAATTCAATTATAAAAAAAAAACAGTTCTGACTGAGAAATGTTTTCTTCTTGAATTATAGATGCTTACCAAGCATCATAAAATTACTGATACACTAATATGGTAAAAGAACATCAACCAGGACTGGAGTTTGAGCTTCAATTCACAAAGGGAATGGCTTTATTTTCTGTGATAGCAAACCCACTAGATCAGTTGCTTTTAGACCTTGTATAACATTGAACAATACCACCTGAAATTTTCCCCTTGAAAGTTCTCATATCCCTATTTAATATTCATGGAAAAACCCAACTTTCTGTTATATCAAGTAAGGATTTGTGAAAAATGTGGACATGTCTAATGCAATATTAAATTTGGGTGGGTAACTTGTAAATTTACAGTCATTTAGTAGATGAAGAAATTGAAGTCCAGAGTGGTGATGTGACTTTCTCGTTAGATATTCATACAAAATAATAGCTCAATGACCTGTCTTTGGCAACTGATTTAGAAAAATAGAATTTCGGAGCTAAAAGGGACCTCAAAGGTCATGGAGCTTCATACATAAATGAACATAACTCCATAATATTTACACACATACATATGTATGTGTGTGTGTGTGCACACACTAAGGGCTCACCCAGTCTCTGCTTGAAGAGACCTAGAAATGGATGCCTCGCTACAAGCCACAGCATATCAGTCCATTTGGAGATTGTTTCATTATTAAGCATGTTTTTATTTATTGGTTTCATTTTGTTTTGTTTCAAATAGAACTGATATCTGCCTCTTTGGAACTTGCTCTCATCATTCCTATCTCTTGCTGAGGCTAAGCAAAACAAGTGAAATATTGCTTTCACATGACAACTTTTCAAATACTTAAGATCTTCTCTTCTTCAGTTTAAACATCCCATCTTCCTTTAGTTGATCTCCAAATGCCCCGAAAGAGAAATCACTTATCTAAAATTGCAAAACTAGTGTTATCAACACCAGTTCTTATCCCATCCTATAATGATGTTAAAATATAATCATTGGGTCAAGCCAAATGGAAAGATGGCAAATTCAAATAATACAACCACTTCAAGGGTTTCATGATTCACATTGATTAGAATCTAGCTGTATGATAAGAGTTAGTGGCGAAAATGGAAGCTTTTGGTGGCTTCAGGATTGAGGCAGAGAAAAGTAATTGATCTGGACCAAATGGACTATATTGCATAACAATATGTATGCACAGAATCACTGAAATATTTAAGAAGGAGAAAGATTAGTCAATCACAAAAATAAAAAAAAAGATCAATCACCAACAGATTTAATTATACCGGATAACTTTTTTTTTTTAACTTTAGTTTTAGTTGTTTAAAATGAAATATGAGCAATAATTGTTTAAAAAAGCAAGAATCCTACTTAGGTGATGGGTAGAACTTAGGATCAGAAAACTCCATTGTCTAGGGTTCTCAGAAGTTTCCTTAAGGTGGACATATTTCATCCCCAGGCTACTGTCTAGCAAAAAAAAAAAAGGCAATTATAAGATTATAAGTGTGTGATGTCTCTGTGTTCCTTCCTCCAGTATATCTTGGCTAATCTTTTCTACTTCTCCAGTGCCCAGGTTTGATTTTTTTTTTTATGAAAGCAGAGTCTGTGATCAAAAGATTATTAAGAGATAGCCTGGTTGCTGTCTGAGACTATCTTATCACTGTAAGGCTGTGTTGGGGAAACTCAGATATAATGTGTTCATCTCTTCTTTTTCAGAGAAGGCCAATGATATCACAGGGTGATGTCTTGACTTGTGTGTGAATTGGATTTAAGTGCATCAGAATTGCACAAAGTCATCTGCCTCACCTTCTTCTACAGTCATTGGAATCCAAAACTAAGACAAAAGTCAAAAGGATTGGCGATGGCCCAGGATGCATTGGATGACTTTGGCATCTTTAATGTATGACCAAGCTCTAAGTGTTTCTTGGCACTTTCTTCAGCCACCTTCATGAATTTTGAAAGAATTTGTTCTCATCTAGCCATTCCTCTGGGGGATGTCTTCATGTGCTTGGGATAGACATCTTCACCTGGTTTATCCCATCTGTAGAGACAATTTTTTCTGGACTGTCACCTCTGTGTATGTTACAACTTCTTGGAGCCATAAATGAGAGCTCAGTGAAAGGTAGATACCAGGACTGCTCATCCGACATAACAATCAGTCTTTGAAAAGACAAAACTAGATATAAGTTCTGACTCAATTCAGTGTTAATTGCACTATACAAACATGTCTGTTCTAATGTGGATAAGTGTTTAAAGAAAAAAATAAAAGAAATCTGTGCTATGTTTTAGTCTTCCGTGTGGACTATCAGTCTGCAAAGTAGTAACAGTGGAAGATGTGCTAAATTTAGAGGTAGAAGAATTAGACTTGAATCTTATCTGCATAACCTTAAGCAACTCTTTAAATCTTGTTGGACCCAATTTTCTTCTTTGTAAAATAAGATAATTTGGAGAGACGACCTTTGGAGCCCCTTCTAATTCTAGGTCTGTGATGCTGTTTTTACAGGGCTTTGACATTTGCTTAGATCATCAAAGATGGTATCCAGGTGGAAGAAGATATCCTACACAGGCTACTTTTTTTTCCAGTTTGAACCTTATTTTATTTGGTCATTTTCAAACATTATTCCTTGGAAACAAAGATCATTTTCTTTTCCTCCCCCCCTCCCACCTCCCCTCCCATAGCTGACACACAATTCCACTGGGTATCATTGCTAACAATAGAGCTAGAGCATGTGATGGAATTCCAGCTGAGCTATTTAAAGTCCTAAAAGATGATGCTGTTAAAATGCTGTATTCAATATAGTAGCAAATTTGCAAAACTCAATAGTGGCCACTAGATTAGAAAAGATCAGCTAATGTCCCAATACTAAAGAATGGCAGTGCCAAAAAATGTTCAGATTACTTTAATTGCACTCAGGTCAGACACCAGCAGGTTATACTTGAAATTCTGCAAGCTAAACTTTAGTAATATATGAACTGAGAATTACCAAAGCAGGCTGGTTTTCAAAGAGGCAGGTAAACTAGATACCAGATTGCCATTTGCTGGATTATGGAGAAAAACAAAAGCATTCCAAAAATGTATACTTCTGCTTCATTGACTACACTAAAGCCTTTGCAAAACTGTGTGAATACCAGCAAAATGTGTGAATTCCTGAAAGGAAGAAGGATACCAGATCATCTTATTTGTTTCCTGAGGAATCTGTATGGGGTCCAAAAGGCAACAGTTAGAACCAAACATGGAATCACTGATTGGTTTAAGATTATAAAAGAAGTACAACAAGGCTGTATATTGTTATCTTATGTATTTAACATATATGCAGAGTATATCATGTGAAATGCCTAACTGGATGAATCCAAAGCTAGAATTGAGGTTTCTGGGAGAATTATCAATAATCTCGGATATGGAGATGATACCACGCTGATGGCAGAAAATGAAGAAGAATTAAGAAGCTTCTTGATGAGGCTGAAAGAGGAAAATAAAAAAGTTAACTTGAAGCTTAATATAAAAAGAAAGCTAAGTTCCATCACCTATTCTTACAAAAATATTTATAGCAGTTCTTTTTTGTAGTGACAAAGAATTAGAAATTGATTGGGAAATGGGTTAACAAGCTATGGCACAAGATTGTGATGGAATACTTCTGTGCTATTAGAAATGATGAGCAGGATGGTTACAGGGAAACCTGTTATGATTTATATGAACTCATACAGACTAAAGTGAAAAGAACCAGAACACTATACACAACAATATTGTAATGAAGGTCAACTGAGAAAAATTTTACTCTGATTAAGAAAATGATCCAAGACAATTCCAAAGAACTCATATGAAAAATGCTATTCTCCTCCAGAGAGAGAACTGATGAAATGTGAAGGAAGATTGAGACAATTTTTCTTCAGTTCTTTTTCTGTTTTCTTTTGAAATATGTCTAACATAAAAATATGTTTTGCATGACTTTACACATATAATAGAAATCAAATTGCTTGTCTTCTCAGGGGAGGAAGAGGAGGGAGAGAATTTGGGACTAAATTTTTTTAAATGAATGTTAAATTTTTACATGTAATTGAGAAATATTTAACAAAAAGATGTTGAAAATAGAATGTTTCATAAAATCTTATAGAATCATATTTTGTCACCATAAAGAAATTTGAATTGACTCATTAAATAGGGAAATCTCCATCCAATCCAATCCAGTAAACATTATTAAGCACTTACTATGTGCCAGGCAATGTGCTAAGCACCAAAGCTGCACTTACTAAAAATGTCTCTGCCCTCAAGGAGTTTACACTCTAATGGAGGAGATTATATACAAAATGAGGCAGGAAAGGGATGGGGAGATGATTGGAAAGAATGGAGAGGTGACACAGGTCATCTTTAAAAATATTTATTTTTAATTCTTACCTTCTACCTTAGAATTTATACTAAGTATTGGTTCCAAAATAGTAAGGGCTAGGTAATTGGGGTTAAGTTACTTGCCCAGGATCACACAGCTAGTAAGTGTCTGAGGACAGATTTGAACCTAATACTTCCAGTCTCCAGGATTGGCAATCTATTCACCTATGTGCCATAGTATCACGGCACCTTTATCCATATTCGGGTATTTTTTTTTCTATGATGCTGAAACCAAACAAGGAAGCAGATGTAAAATGGAAAGAATTGAGTCTAATTTTTGCCTTCTATAAAGGGAAGGCATTTGAGAAATTTGGTATTCCATCCTCCAGTCCTCCTATCAGATGAGAGAGTGGTTATGACGGTAGCTACCCAACCCCTATTTTATGAGTAAGTACCATTTTATCAGTTAGAATATCAAGTTCTAACCAAGGTCCTCTCAAATAAGAAAGCTTCCTTATTTTAATTGTATCCTTCCACAACCCCCATTTTTGAGTAGGGGCATCTCCCAAGTACTGGATACATTGTTACTGTCTGGTACTTTTCCATCCTTTTCACACATAAAGTATAAAACTAAATGATACTCACTTAAGCGTGATTCATTTGGAGTGAAAGAAAACTGAATCAAGACCCATTTTACATCAAGAGCATAAAATCTGAAATCTGAAGTTACTGTACTAAGAAGAATTTGCTGACCAGGGTTTCTTCTATCTCTTCCTATCATTGAGTAGTAACTTGACATATTGGGAAGAATACTAGATTTAGAGTCAGGTAAATATGGGTTCAAATCTTTCTTCTAAAATTTACTAGCTGTATAACACCAGACAAATTGCATAAGCTTTCTGAAGCTGTCTCAACAACAAAATGATGACAATAGTACCCTCTTCATAACATTCTTATGAGGCTTCTATGATATGTTATACATAAAGTTTTATATTTGCTTTATTTTTTTAAACCCTTACCTTCCGTCTTGAAGTCAATACTGTGTATTGGCTCCAAGGCAGAAGAGTGGTAAGGGCTAGGCAATAGGAGTCAAGTGACTCGCCCAGGGTCACATAGCTGGGAATTGTCTGAGGTCAGATTTGAACCCAGGACCTCCCATCTCCAAGCCTGACTCTCAATCCACTGAGCCACCCAGCTGCCCCCTATTTGCTTTATTTTTAATTTAAAAAAATTATATAAACAATTTTGGACAAACGTTTTTTGACATTTTAGAATTCTACTTTTCTCCCTCCCTACTGCCCTCCCCTCCATGAGGCGATGAATAGTCTGATATAGGTCATAATACATATTTCCATATTGCTCTTGTCATGAGGGAAATTACATATCACACATACAATAGAAATCTCATGAAGGAAGTATAATGGATGACAGCATGCTTTGATCTGCAATCAGACTCCAAAAGTTATTCCTTTGGCTGTGGATAGCATTTTCTCTGAGTCCCTTGTGGTTATCATGGAAACTGGCTTTTCTGATAATGGTTTGTTCTGTTATATTTGATCATTACATAGTATTTCTGTTAGTTTACACTTTGTTCTCCTGGTTCTGTTTATTTCATTTTGCATCAGTTCATAGAAGTCTTTCTAGGTTTTTTTTAACTCATTCTATTAATCATTCTTTATCTCACAATAGTATTCCATTAAAATTATATATCATAATTTGTTCATACATTCCAAAAATTATGAACACCCCTTCAGTTTTCAATTTTTACCACCACAAAAAGAGCCGCTAAAAATATTTTCTTATAGATAGGTCCTTTTCCCTTGTCTCTGATTTCTTTGGGATACAGACACCATAGTGGAATTGCTGAGTTAAATGTATGCATTGTGTAGTTCCATATTGTTTTTCAGAATGGTTATATCAGTTCACAGTTCTATCACCAGTGTACTAGTTTCCCAATTTTCCCACATCCCCCCAGAAGTTATCATTTTCCTTTTTTGGTCATGTTAGTCAATCTGGTAGGTGTGAAGTGTTTTGTCAGAGTTGTTTTAATTTACATTTCTCCAATTAATATTAATTTGATCATTTTTATATGCCTAAGGATAGTCTTTATTTCTTCTTCTGAGAACTGACTGTTCATATTCCTGGGCTATTCCTTTTATTAGGTATGGTTTGATTTTCTCATAAATTTGACTCAGTTCTCTATACATTTGAGAGATAAGACTTTTATCAGATACGCTTTCTATAAGATTTTTCCCCTAATTTGTCTTCCTTCTAATCTTAGTGGTATTGGATTTATTTGTTAAAAAAAAAACCTTTTAATTTAATATAATCAAAATTATCCATTACAGGTTTTATAATGTTCTCTATGTCTTGTTTAGTCATAAATTATTCCTTTATCCCTAATTTGTTTATGGTGTCACACCTTATTTCTAGATCAAGTACTCATTTGACTTTATCTATGGTATGAAATGTTGTTCTATGCCTAGTCTGATATGCTGCTTTCCAGTTTTCCCAGTAGATTTTCTGAAATAGTGAGTTCTTTTCCCAAATAATTGGACTTTTAGGTTGATCAAACAATAAGTTGCTATGGATATTGACTGCTATATGCTGGTTGCCCAATCTGTTCCATTGATCCACAACTCTATTTCTTAGCTAATACCAGATTCTTTTTATAATTATGGTTTTATACTATAGTTTGAGATCTGGTATAGCCAAAACTCTTTCTTTCATATTTTTAAATTAATTCCCTTGATATTATTAGCTTTTTGTTCTTCCAGATTAACTTTTTTGTTATTTTTCTAGTTTTATGAAAAAATTTCTGAGTATTTTGATTGATATGACATGAAATAGGTAATCTCCTTGTTAGTATTTTATTTAAAAATTTTGCAATGTGGGGGGGGGGCAGCTAGGTGCCTCAGTGGATAGAGAGACAAGCCCAGAGACAGGAGGTCCTGGGTTCAAATCTGGCCTCAGATACTTCCCAGATATGTGACCTTGGGCAAGTCCATTGCCTAACGTGTACTGCTCTTCTATCTTAGAACCAATACATAGGATTGATTCTAAATTGGAAGGTGGGGTTTAAAAAATTTTATTTTGCATCAATGTTTATTAGGGAGTTTGATCATCCTGGTTTAAGTATCAGTACTATATTTGTATGATAAAAAATAGTTTGGAAGGATTCCCTCTTCCCCGATTTTTCTAAATAGTTTATGTAGTATTTGAGTTAGTTATTCCTTGAATATTTGGTAAAATTAATTTGTAAATACATCTGGTCCTGCAACCTTTTTCTTAGTGAGTTCTTTGCTGGTTTGTTCAATTTCTTTTCTTATTATGGGGTTAGGTAGGTATACTATTTCTTCTTTTGTTAATCTAGGTAGTTTATTTTTTGTAAGTATTAATCTATGCCACTTAGATTGTCAGATTCATCATCATGTAGTTGGGCAAAAGAATTTCAAGTAATTGCTTTAATTTCTTCTTCATTGGTTATGATTTCACATTTTTCATTTTTGATGCTAGAAATTTGATATTTTTCTTACTTTTTTTCCAATCAAGTTAACCAATGGTTTATTTATTTTGGTGTTTTTTTTTAATATAAAACCAACTCCTTATCTTATTTATTAGTTCAATGTATTTTTTTTTACTTTCAATTTTATTAATCTTTCACTTGATATTTAGGATTTCTAATTTAATGTTCAATTGGGGGGGTAGTTTGTTCCCTTTTTATATTTTCAGTTTCATGCCCAATTCATTGTTCTACTCCTCTAACTTATTGATGTAAGCAATTTTACTTTGGCTACATCTCATGAATTCTGATATGTTGTTTCCTCATTTTCATCTTCTTTACTGAAATTGTTGCTCATTTCTCTCATTTGTTCTTTGACCTATTCATTCCTTAGGATATGACTGTTCTGGATATGTAAGTATCCAATTAATTTTTATTCTTTCTTCTGACCTTTGTTGAATGTAATTTTTATTGCATTATGATCTGAAAAGAATACATTTAATATTTCTTTTCCACATTTGGACATGAGGTTTTTATGCCCTATTATATGGTTGATTTTTGTGAAAGTACCATGTACTATTGAGAAAAAGGTGTATTCCTTTCTATTCTCATTCAGTTTTCTCCAGTAGTCTATCATATCCAGTTTTTTAAAGTTCTCTTTACTTCCTTAACTTCTTTCTTATTTATTTTTTGGCTAGATTTATCTACTTCTGTAAGAGGAAGATTGAGGTCTCCTAATAACGTTTTATTATCTATTTTCTCCTATAATTCATGTAGCTTTTCCTTTAGGAATTTGGATACTATGTTCTTTGGCACATATATGTTTAACATTGAAACTGTTTCATTGTCTATGATGCCTTTTTTTCTGATGTAATTTCTTTTTTATCTCTTTTTTGATTAAATCTTTTTTACTTTTTCTTTGTCTGAGATCATGATTGTTCCACCTGCTTTTTTTAAACTTTAGATGAGTCATATTAGATTCTGCTCCAGCCTCTTATTTTTACTCTGTGTGTCTCCCTATTTTAAATGTATTTCTTGAAGATAGCTTACTGTGGGATTCTTCTTTTAATCCACTCTGCTTTCCTTTTCTTTTTATGAATCAGTTCATCCCTTTCAAATTCACAGTTATGATTACTAATTATGTGCTTCCCTCATCTTACACCCCAATTTACTTTTCTCTCTCTCTGTCCTTTTAGCATTTCTTTGTTCATAGATGTTTTGTTTTTGATAACCACCTCCTCCAGTTGACCCTCCTTTTTGTCCACCTCCCTCTCTCTTATTCTCTCTACCCTCCTACTTCCCTATATGGTAAGACAGATTTCTATAGCTGGCTAAGTGTGGAATTTATTCCCACTTTGAGCTACTTCTGATGAGAATAAGTTTCAAATATAATCACCTCCCCCTTCATCTTCTTCTCCACATCTTCTTATGTACCTCTTAATGAGGACCTTAATGACCCTTCTGTCTACTTTTCTCTTTTCTCCATGTGTTCCTCTTTTCATCCATTTAAAAAAATCAGCCCATCTTATTTAGCTTCCTTCCTTCTTTCTATGTATTTTCATTGCTTGATGATGATAAGGTTGTTTAAGTATCTTAGGTACTTTAATTATCATTTATTCTTCAAGTGCCTTGTCTGTCTCAAGTATTATAGATATTTTATTTTAATTACCATCTTCCTAGGTATAAATATACTCAGTTCCACCTTATCAAAAATAATTAAGTTTTAACTTTACCTTTTTATGCTTCTTTTGAGTGAAAAATTTGCTCATCAAATTTTTTTTTTAGCTCTGGCTTTTTGGATAGGAAAGTCTGAAATTTCTCTATATCACTGAACATCATTTTTTCTCTTGGAACATTCTCTCAATTTCTATTTCCCCTTCTTTTTTGAGGCTATCAAGGCAGTTTTCCCTGATGATTTCTTGTAACATGTTGTCCAGGATCTTATTTTGATCTTGGCTTTCAGATGTTCTGATGATTCTTAGATTATCTCTCCTGGATCTATTTTCCAGGTTGGCTATTTTTCCAGTAAGGTGTTTTAGATTCTCTTCTCTTTTTTCATTTTTTAAGAAAATTTAATCTTATTGTTTTCTCATGTCTTATGGTTTCATTAGCTTCTATTTGTCTGATTCCAAGTTTTAAGATATTATTTACTTTCCTGTTTATATGTTGCCTTTTCCATTTGACCAATCTTATTTTTTTAAGAATTGTTTTCTTTAATTTTTTGTCTCCATTTCTATTCTAGTTTTTATGGAGTGATTTCTTCGATGAATTTTCCCCATGTATTGAGTTTTTCTGTCAAGTCTCTTATTACTTGGTTTTTTAACTTTTTTTCAAGTTCTTTCAGGGATTATTTTGGAGCCTAGCATCCTTTTATACTTTTCTTTAAGGCTTCACATTTTTCCTTTTCTGGTATTGTTGTCCTCTGAATTCATATTTTGGTCCTCCCTGTCACTAAAGTAACTTTCTATGATCTGGGGTTTTGTTTGTTTATTTATTTGCTGTCTTTTGCTCATTTTTCTAATTGCTTTTCCCCCTGTTACCTTATCTATCTGTTAAGGAACTTTTCTGTTTCTGAGGTAAAGGGCACATTATTCCAAGCTTGCTGAGAACTCTTCTCTGATACTTGGGGTAGACCCAGCTGCCTGTTTCTCACAGTGTATCCTTTGAGGAGCTAGCCTTGCTGGCTTGTTCTGGGGATGTTTGCAGTAGTTTTATCTGCTATATTTAGCAGCCTGTGTTAGCTGTTCTCTTGTTGTTTTATGGGCTGGGTTGGTCCCCTGGTCTGGGTTATGCTGCTTCAGCCCTCTGTTACCACATGGGAATGTGAGGTTTCCTACAGTTCAGCTGGTCCCCTCTCTTCCCCTTTGTGGTCTCAGGGATCTGTTGCCATGTGGAAGTATAGTTGTTGTCCTGCCTAATATACCTATATAAGGTGACTTGGGCTGGGCCTCTACCCATTCTGCACCTTTGTTGCCACTGGCAGAGTCTCAGCATGTTGAACTGCTCCCAGTTATGTCATTTCTTACAGATATTATACTACCTGAGATACTTTCTCTTTTTACCCCAGTGAAATGTGTTTCTCCAGTTTTCCTTTGTTTTGAGAGGATTTATTTTCTTTATGTATATGTAGGGATTGATGAGTAGAGTATCCTTTACTCCTCCATCTTAGCTCCCGGGATCTTAAATATACTTTAAAGGACTATATTTATATATGGATATAGATATGTAGATATAAATAAGTGTGTATGAATATGCATTTATAATTTACAAATTTCAGTTATTATTTTGAGGGAACTACTGCTAGTTGTTTTGATAGGACTTCTTTAAGGATGGGGTCAGGGAGATTTGGAATTCTGAGATGAGGACTGAAAGAAGTTGAGTGGCAGTTGAGGAGAAAGGACTTCTGGGAAGACAAATAGTTCTGAGGGGATTCTGAGGAATCTCTGGATCTTCTAGCCTGGGACCTGAAGCTGTCAGGACCAGTTTTGGGGGGCTGAGGATATACAGAAGCCACCTGAGAAGATCCTGCTCCTTCCTTCAAACTGATAGCTGAACTGCTTCCAACATACATCTATCACTTCCCTCAACCCAAAGAAAGACATCTCAGACCCCTAAGGGGGGACTGTTGGACTCTCAAAGGAGGACACAGGTCCCTTGTCCCTCCCTGTCTCCCTGAACTTATTCCTACATATTTCTCTTAGGCCAAACTAATAATTAAGTTAAATGAGTTCATAGAAAGGGTTTTTAGCTGGAAAGGGACAGAGAAATCTGTTGGGCATTATATGCTCATCAGATCACGGACCATGTAGGATCTTGATAGAGCTACCTATTCCCTCTCCCCTCATCCAGTTTACCTGAACCCTAATAACAAATCATCTATAGCAGTCAAGTATTTGTATAGGTCTCTCAATAATACTAGAAAGGGTCACTTCATGAAACTAGGGACAGGTCTCACAAAGAGCACCTGAGACCATTCCCTCTGTGGTTGGGCCCCTGACTAAGGCTTGCTTCTAAATCATCTTTGAGGAAGATGCATTGAACCCATTCACAAATGGGGCTAACTGGGGAGAGTGACATAAAATCCCTTTAGCTAGTTCCTCAAGGGGCACTGAGTGATAACTGACCACTGGTTATCACAGGGAAAGAGGAGGGAGACATTTACATTACTCTTACTAGCCTGGGCTCCCTCCTTCACACCTGTTCCTGTTCCTGTAACCCTCTCAATACTGAGTGACTAAAAGCTTTTATTATAACAACAAGAAGATACATTTTTACACTTATTAACTTATTAAAAAAATTTGGGGGGTAGTTGGGTAGCTCAGTGGATTGAGAACCAGGCCTAGAGATGGGAGGTCTTAGGTTCAAATCTGGCCTCAGACACTTCCCAACTGTGTGACCCTGGGCAAGTCACTTAACCCCCATTGCCTAACCCATACCACTCTTCTGCCTTGGATCCAATATATAGTATTGATTCTAATATGGAAGGCAAGGGTTTAAAAAAAATTTTCAAGTCCCACCATTAACTTTGGACATCCTATTTTTATTCCTGGGAATCTTTGGATTCATAAATGCCCTTAGAACTTGTCTGAAGACTAAAGCATGAAGTTTTGCTGGTTCATATAGACTTGAGGTGCTATTGATTATCTCTAATTCACAGAAAGCCTTATCAGTTTGTCAAAATTGTCTATAGATTGAAGGAACATTTTCTTATGATGATAAAAATAATAAGGATGAAAGACTCATTCATTCAACATAGATGTATTATTAAATATTGTCAGTAGTACAATCGCAGTTCTTGAAGAACCAGAAAAGAAAGGTTTTACCATCCAAGTCCTTAGAACTGTCAAATAGTTCAACAGAAAAAACTGACATGAATTTTATCAGTGAAAATAACATTAAATGAGAGGCATTCTCATCTATTTTGACACTGTACCTTAAGGACTATGATACCTTTCCATCTGACTTATAATTGAGATTTGCCTTATGTGATGCATTTATTCTACATTGTGTATAGTTGAAAATCTGTTAGCCAGGTAGCTTTTGTTCTTCAGGGCCTTTCCTCACTTCCTTAGATGGACCTGCAGTCTATTGTCTTTTCAGAGAGCCATGACCATGTCATGATCTGAGATGGAAAGGTGAGACCCTAAACTCAGTTTGGTCAGAGCAACACTTGATTCTGTGCCAGGTAGAAAAACTCTCGCCTATGATGCCAGGAGGTCTCTCTTCCCACCTCCCACCTGGTTCCCCCAATGGGAACTCTCTTCTCTCTTTCTTAAGTTCCCATTTCAAGGATGTTTGGTACATCTCTACTGGAAAGCACTGAGGGGCTTTGGCAAAAGCATTTTATAAGAATTATTAAGATTGTAATAATTAAAGGGAATAGTAGAGGACAGAAGAGGTTCAGGGGATAAGGAACGTTTTGTAACAGGGAACAGAGGGGTTGAAGTGAGAGAGGTAATATGGCTGCCAGTGAGGTAAAAGGAGAGAGATGACCCCTGTTGAGAGGCAATCTTTGAAAATGGGTTTCCCGCCACCTTTGATAGCCTGGGGGATGTCTTCTCTATTCATTGATGTTGAAGATACCCCAGAGCAGGTAAGTATGGATCCCCCCCCCCCCGCCACCGAGGGACAAGCCTCCCCCCAGATGAAGGTTGCCCGGCAGGGGTCTGATAAGGACTGTTTATGGTTGGATGGTTATCCTTGGGTTCTGCTCCCTCTATGTCCCTCTGAAATGACAGTCCTCTTATCTGACTGTGGGTTATTTAACTCAAGATGAATTTAATAACAAGTTTGGATCAGGAAGATATATGGGTAGAGAGAAGAAGGGTTCCCTATACTTTTTCCCAGATTGGGTTTGAGTCTCTCTCAGCTTTTGAGCTGAGGTCAGGCATCTTGGACTGTTGGAGGGTTTCTTTTATTTCTGTCTATGCTAATCTATGATAGCTTTCTTAAGTTCAAAGTCTTTAGCAGAAGACAGCAAGAGTAAAAAAAAAGGTTCTGACCTTGAGAGCTGGTTGGGCTTGTCTCTTCAGGCTGATGCCCCTAAAGACTGACTGACCTTAGAGTTCAAACCACTCTGCTTAAATCCTTTTGTTCAATGACACGATCACAGGAATCCAGGTAGAGCACACAGTTGGGAAAGATCCAGGAATAAAGGTACTTCTATCCCAAAACAGGAAAAGAGCACTCCTTCCAGTGTGAGGGCAAGGAAAGAGAGAGTGAGTCCCCCGAGACCAACTATCACTCCACGTTGCCCCCCACACACACACACACCAACTGTCATTGCTGTCAATATCTTCTCTCTAATATTCCAATTGCTGTTTGTTCCACCTGGCAGAAAGTCCAAATCTTACTTCAGTTTTACTTTCCACAATCATTCCCTTTTTTTGTTGTGACCTTCCCAAGGTCACTTAATTTCATTATACTTACTAATATACAAAATCTAATTACTAACTACTCCCCCAAAATAATAAACTTCCCTCAATTACTCTATCACTATTATATGCTAACTTTATCTACTCTAAGAAATTTTATGCAAGAAAGTTTGGGTAAGGGTAGTTTTAGGGCAGGAGTCCCCAAACTATGGCCCATGGGCCACATGCAGCCCCCTAAGGCTACATATCTGGCCTCCACCACACTACCAGAAGGGGCACCTCTTTCATTGTTGGTCAATGAGAGGAGGACTGTATGTGGCAGCGCCACAAATCATGGCTTCGCTCACGTACAGTACAGTCCCGGTGACATAATCCTTTGCGTGGCACTTTGCTCTGAAAATAACTGAACAAGAACAAAGCACTGCACAAAGGATTATATGGCTGCACAATGGAAGACTACAGCATGGTGAGCAGCGATCTGGGGGAGGGGATTCTGCACTGTGTATACTGCTGCCCAGTTAGGGCTAGCGTTAGTTTTTTTATAGTTTGGCCCTCCAATGGTGAAGGGCAGTGAACTGACCCCTTGTGTAAAAAGTTTGGGGATCCCTGTTTTAGGGTTTTACAATAAATTCAGTCCAATAAATGTTTGAACAAAACCATTACAAAGAAATTTGGATCTTAATACTAATACTACTTACTCTTGCTAAGTTAAACGAATACAATTTTTTTTGTATTTTAATTATCTATAATTAATTGCAAACTATTTTATCTATATATTTCCATTAAACACAATTTCAGCATCAGCTTTACAATAAACCATGAAAACTTTACTATCTGCAAATGCAGCTTAAGTCTATTCCTAAGTATAACTAACAGTCTATGCTATGTTTAACTTAATTTACTCCTAATCTATTCCCTACTTATTAAAACTATTCTCTAAATCCCTAGTCTAATCTATAACCTAATCTTATATACAACATATATATGCTATGTTAAATATTTACAGACTATCACTATGTTACTACCCTATATATAGTATATACATTATTTATAGAGATTATTTATATATAATAAATAATATACATAGTTCCCTAATCTTGATGGCAGTCAAATAGAAATATCTATTCATCTTTCTATTTGCCTAAGAACTTATGGAACTAAATATCTACATATTTACATTTTGCATAAATACAATTTCAGATACCTGTTTATTTAAACAAGGTCTCCCAATATATATCTTTTGTGATTTTGTGTTTTGTGTCTAATAATGTTGTGTTGAATTAATACTTATCAAGTTTCTTCAGATTTCCACTTCTCATGTTGACTGATGGATCTCTTCTTTCTTCCAAATTATGTAATGTTGCATGCTATTTCCCTAATATGTGAAATTAATTTTGTCTTATTATTTCACCACACTCAGCCTTACATATAAGTCCTGTTTTCCATCTATCCTCTTCTTATATAAACAAATTCACAAAGTTCAAAGTCTTAACTATCCATTTCAGATTTTTCTTTGTTTCTTCTCTCTAGCAGCTTTTCTTGATGCTTTTCCTCTGGGTTGCTTTAAAATCTTTTCCTCTGGGCTGAAAAGCTGTCTTCTTCTCACTGTGGCATGCTTGACTGCTAGCATCTTGTCCTGAATATTATGTGTCACTATTGTTTCTTTGTCGTGTACTTTTTGATGTAAATCAATTTTTGTTTTCATTTCTTAGTACTATCTTTTGTGTAACTCTCTTCTTCTTCTACGTCTGTTACAGTGATATCGTATTTTTCTGGTTTTATATGGGAACAGTGGAACCATGAGTCTTTCCTTGCAATTTTTATAGCTGTTGGGGTAGTAAGCAATAGTTCATGTGGTCCAGTCCATTTTATGTCTGTAGCCAATTTTCTATTGAAATTCTTTAAGTATACTTTGTCTACTGTTTTTATGTTGTACAAATTGTAATACAGGGGTACTGTTTGTTGTATCAAGCCCATTTCATGCAACTGTGCTATTCTTGTTTGTAAAGCTTGTATATATTTTGTTAATTGACAATCTGGTTTGTGAAAAGTTCTAAGTCAGAGAAAGGAAGGTGTGATATGATCATTATGTTGTTTGCTTCTTCTTTTGTTTTCTATCAGGTATAGAATTTTGTTCTACTCCTAATTCAGTGTCTTCTTCCTCAACCTCAAATTTTTCATAAAGTTCTTGATAATTCTTGATTCACAATGCTGCCATCATTTCTTCTAATGATTATGTGTTTTCCATGCCCTGAACTAACTCTTCTGACAGGATCCTTTGTTCTTGATTTGAATTATTAATGTAATCATCTGTCTCCCATCTTGTAAAGTTTTGTGATCTTGATTGTAAAGTTTGATATATTCATATGGTTCTTGGTCTTCCTCACTTTCTGAGTCAAATATCATTACATATAGTGGTTCTGTGTGATTCGTGACTTGCTCTGACTTTTGCTTGGTGATTTCTATATTCAAGTCTTTTGCTAGCTCTTGTCCTGTAGTATGCTGTAATTCTGTGTTATGTGTTGATAAATTTGGTTCTTGTGTGTTTGTTCCTTCCTGTGGATCTGCTATCAGTTTTGTTTTTCAGCTACAGACTTCTCTTGCTGCTTTGAACATTCATTTTGCAATCCATCATCAGTTTGCAATGCAATTGCATTATCATTGAGACTTAAGGATGGTATGATAATGTTTGTGTTTGCTTTTTCTTGTGCAGTTGCTATTGGTTGGAATTCTTTGACATAAGGATTTAAGGTTGACTTTTATATTATGTCATCGTTATGTTCTTTCATAATATCATCCCTGCTTTCAGTGACATTGTCTCCAGGAAGTCTGCTAATTTGAATGTTCTCTGTTATTGCATTTTTCTCCCAATTGGACAATTCTGTTGTTTGCTCATGTGCTTCAGTTAATTCACTTGCGTTTTGTTTAGAATTTTTAGAATCCTCTAATATTTGTGTCTCATATGGTTCTGCTATTTGTTCTATACTTTTTGCTTCTAAAGTATATTCTTTACCTTTTGCTAAGTTACTTTTGTCTTGTTCTGAGAAATGTTGCAATTCACTGTTGCTTGGATCTAATCTTTCATGTTCTTTGCTTTTTAAGTTATAATGTCCTAATAAATTTAAGGTTTGTGTATTATAGACTGTTGCCAGATCTGTTCCCTCCCCTTTCTTTGTATCTTGTTCCACTGTTCCAAAATTTTTTTTCTAATCTCTGTTGCATCATTATCTAATTGGATTTCTTCTTCCATCTCTTCTTTAGTTTTATTTTGTGCTTTTGGACCCACAAATTCTATTTGCATGTAGTCTCCTTCCTTTTCATTTTCCCCATTTCCTTTCCCATTTTTCCTTTTTGATGTTACCCCATGCACCTGGCTTCATAACTGACATTGTTTAACAGCACCTGAGACTACTTGCAAATAATGTGGTTTTGCCCCTTGTTGGATATATCTCTCCATGGTTTCTAAATTTGGTGCTTGCAATGAATTCTTTCAATTACAATTGCAATATTTTGTATTTGTTTGTGTATTGTTGCTGCTATGCTTTGCATTGCTTTTCCAGGATCTCTTTTTATTGTTAGCTTGGACTAATTGTGCCTTTAAATAGCAGTCTCGAGCCATGTGTCCCAATTTCCCACAAAGGAAATGGGTGGCTATATTTCTCCTTTGATTCTTTTGTGTGTAATTTCTTGTGGGTTTGTATGATTGCAGAGTGGCTAGATTTTTTTTTTATTTCTTCAATTTCTTTATGTTTATTTGTGCTATTTGCCTCCTTGAGCTGGGTTTTAAACTTTTATTATTTCATCCTTTTTCCTCTAGGATTTCTTTATGATCTGTGAATATGTAAGTTGAAGATTTTTCTTAAATCTTCCAGACTTAGTGTTTCCCAGTCTGGGCATTGAAGTTTAAAAATATGACCTAATAGGTATGTTACTGCCTTTCACAAATTGTATCCTTATGTGCTGGAGATTTTGCTCATTTAAATTTTCAAATCCAAGCACATCCTCTGCTACTTCAATCTCCCTATCAAGGAATTTTGATGGATGTTCCCCACTCTCCTGTCTCAATTTCTCAAATTGTCCCCAAGTATCTGCTCTTTTTGAAAAAAAAATTCATTGCCCCTAACAGATATTCTCTGCCCTTTTTTAGATAATGCAGATTTGCATTATTAGATAACTCTAAGTCTGATCCTTCCTCTGGCCATGATGTTAAATTTGGATTGTTTCTAGTTTCATCAATAAATTGTTGCTTTTCCCTTTTTGAAAATAATCCTGAGAGAAGAATTTCAGTGTCCTGGAAATTTGGATCATAAAGCCTAATTGATCTTTTAAATTCTTTCAAATATCACACAGGTTATGAATACCAGGAAGGCATCTGTTTTTTCAGACTTTCAAGGTCTTTTACTCTAAATGGCTTATGTGTTTTAATAGGAATTATGCCACTGTCTGGTTGTAGGCTTTTTTGATCTCTTAGTAGCAATATTGGTATTCTCCCTTCAGCCCCATATGTCTTTCTTGCTTAGCTACATTGTTATTTTTAGGTATGTCTTGTTGTATGTTAATTTCTTTGCAACTTTGTTTCTCCTCAATTAGTTGCTTAATCATTTCCTTTCCTTGTGTCCTTTCCTCCCGCATGGCTAAAATCATCACAGCCATTTCATTGATTTTTTCTCTTTTTTCATAAATTAAATGCACATCTTTTTTTTCAGGCCATAGTATAATTGGATTAAGGAGAATAATATTCCAGCATATGTGGGAATGAATGACATCAAGCAATATACCCTAATCTTCAGTCATTGAAAACTTTCATAGATGTTAAGCAGAAAAATAAATATAATATGGAATCTTGATTAAAAAATAAGTTGTAAACCATATAAAAGAAATGTCCAATCAAGGCTATATAAACCATGTTAAGTAATAATTTCTTTGCCATCTTGTATATTGAAAAGCCTTTTACAAAGGAAAAAAAATGTTTTTAAGTTTGTCCCTTTAAGAGTTGCCTCCTCCCTTCAGAAGGAGCGGCCTCTTATTGGCTGTGGTGTTGCTAAGCAGATTAGCTGCACTCAACACTGCTCTCAAAATGGCTGCTTTCCACAGTCACACAGGCTTTTGAAATGTATGTAGGCCCGATTTCTCTGAAACTTCTCTGACACCTCCAACTACATTCTTTTTCCCCAATTTTTGGCAAAATAGGCTGGGAAACCTAGCTGCCTCTGCCCAAATTGTAATAATTAAAGGGAATTGTAGAGTACAGAAGAGATATAGGGGATAAAGAAGGTTTCATAACAGGGAATGGAGGGATTGAAGTGAGGGAGGGATAAATCCACCTGAGTGGCAGAAAATCCAACTTGCTTCAGTTTTCCTTTCTACAAGATAAATGATGCCTGATTCTAGAAGTGGCCATGCTGATCACAGTACATGTAGTGTACCATTTATTTTTTAGATATTTAGGGGATATAGTATTGGCAGTTAAGAAATGCCTTCCACAGAGAAGTCCAGAAACTTCATGAAAATCAGAAAGTGAGAGTCACAAAGATGTTCTTAGAAATATATCTGGACCTTAAATCATATTTTTACTACTCCTTCTTCTGTGTGGGCAGAGCTCCAGTGTGTTTTGTGAGGAATTAAGTGCTGCCCAGCATATGGGAAGAGGAAGACATGCCCCCAGAACTCAGAGATGCCTCCATCGTAGCCCTTTATAAGAACAAAGGCCCACGAGCAGCCTGTGACCACTACAGAGGCATCTCACTACTCTCAACTGCCAGAAAGATCCTCGCCCATGTTATGCTCAACAGACTCCTGTCATTTGTTTCAGAGCAGAACCTGCCTGAATCACAATGTGGATTCCGACCAGATCGCAGCACCATCGACATGATCTTCACGGTGAGGCAAATGCAGGAAAAATTCCTTGAGCAGAACCTGAGTCTCTACATTGTCTTCATAGACCTGACAAAGGCGTTCGACACAGTGAACAGGGATGCATTGTGGGTGATCTTCAGCAAGCTCGGTTGCCCAGCAAAATTCGTCAAACTGATCCAGCTCTTTCATGTCGACATGACAGGGGAAGTCCTATCTGGTGGAGAGACTTCCGACGGCTTCAACATCTCCAATGGCATGAAACAAGGCTGTGTCCTCGCTCAGGTGCTATTCAACCTATACTTCACCCAGGTATTACGACATGCTGTGATGAATCTAGATCTGGACGTCTACATCAAATACCGACTAGATGGCTCACTATTCGACCTTCACCACCTGACTGCAAAAACAAAGACAACAGAGAGACTCATCCTGGAAGCTCTCTTCGCAGATGACTGTGCTCTCATGGCCCACCAAGAAAATCATCTCCAAACCATTGTGCACAGGTTCTCTACTGCAACAAAACTGTTCGGCCTGACTATCAGCCTCAGCAAAACAGAGGTGCTGTTCCAACCTGCACCAGGGAGGCCAATGAGCCAGCCATGCATTACAATCGACAGCACACAGCTTTCTAATGTCAACACTTTCAAGTCCCTGGGCAGCACCATCGCCAACGACGGGTCCCTAGACCACGAGATTAATGCCAGGATCCAAAAGGCCAGCCAGGCACTCGGGCGGCTGCGCTGCAAAGTCCTCCAACACAGAGGTGTAAGCACTGCGACGAAGCTCAAAGTGTACAACGCAGTGGTCCTCAGCTCGCTCCTGTACGGTTGTGAGACATGGACACTGTACCAGAAGCACATGAAGCAGCTGGAGCAATTCCACCAACGCTCCCTCCGGTCAATCATGAGGATCCGATGGCAGGACCGAATCACCAACCAGGAAGTCCTCAACAGAGCCAACTCCACCAGCATCGAAGTCATGGTCCTCAGAACCCAGCTACGATGGTCTGGACACGTCATCCGCATGGACCCACAGTGAATACCAAGACAGGTATTCTATGGTGAACTGTCAGCTGGACTCAGGAAACAAGGCCGACCAAAGAGAAGATTCAAGGATCAGCTAAAGTCCAACTTGAAGTGGGCTAGCATCACACCAAAGCAACTAGAACTCGCTGCCTCTGACAGAAGCAGCTGGCGAGCCCACATTCACCATGCCGCCACCACCTTTGATGATGAGCCTTAATTCTGCTCATTGATAATATTAGAAGTTATAGGAGAGACCAGAAAGTCTGGCTGGCTTAGTAAAAAACCCCGTATCATATGTGTGGAACTGCCCAACTGAAAAGTAGTGCCATCTTGGTCCCAAGACAATAGTATGATAGCATGATGACATACAAGGGAAGAAAGATCCTTGCTTTTTGAGGGAGTGGGAAGACTATGAGTGTGAGAAAATGGGAGAATTTTTCAGACTGTTTTAATGACTGACCCAGGGAATGTTATACTATAAAGCAAATATTAGAAAGTACTTCTTTTTTTCAAGGATTATGGTACTAATTTGTTGGGTGATGTACAAATGCTGTTTTCTGATATCTAGAGCCAAGGGTTTTTTTATGAAATATGAGTAAAATTGACTAAAAAGAATTGATCAAACCAGACTAGTCTATTAACCCATAAAACAAAGAACCATGGTTTTTTCTCCCTGAGGGATCTGAAGCAAAAATTTGCCAAAAAGTAAGAAAGTCTAAATAATGGGGGCTAGAATATTGTACTGTGCAACCTACTATACTTCCTTTTGTTGTTTTTTTTAAATGTAAAGTGAAATCAGGCATAATAGATTTAAGTTCAGAAATGTGTATGTATGTGTGTAGTAACACTCTTCCTTTGTGCAATTTTACTTAACATTCCTATGATTGATGCCAATTTTAAAGTTCTAAACAAAATATCCTCTAAGGTGCTAGTCTTCTTTGCACAGGGATAAGAGAGAGTAAATATTTAGTAGGGAAATAAGTTGGAGGGATAATTAACTAATTTATAGGGCTAGGCCTAGCTCCCAAATGAAAAAAAAATTTTTTTTTCTTAAAAAGCTAAGGCCTCATATCTTGTAAATCCCACTTACTGTAAGACTTGACCCTCCTAAACATAGATATTCCTATAACTACACTTTGTATCATCCAACATGGAATTTTCCTTTGGTTTATTGTATTTTCTCACCAAGGTAATTATCAATAAATAGCCCCAAATTTTTCAAATGATAAAAAATAAATATCTGTATCTTGCATCAACCCCTACAAAGATCTATAGTATTCATTAACCCATATACCAGACATGCAAAAGCATAAAAATCTATAAAAGTGCACTTAAAACAGGAATTGTTTTTTCTAACCTCAGAATGACTTTTTAGAATGGATGAGACTATGTAGGCTGTGCTCTGCTCTTTAAGCTAATCTCACAGGTTTATGTGTATGGGACATTTCTGATTTTTTACACCTTTTCTGAAAACCATTGTAGACTTTCCTTTCCTTTTTGTTTTGTTTGGTTTGATGGAAAGGACTAGTGACCCATTAAGCTGGCAACAGTCTCACAAACAAGCAATCATAGTAAACAGAGCTGAACTATTGGTATGGATCATATCCCTGGAAAAATGAATTAAGGGTTACCTAGATGGCTACATGGACCAGTACCACTAGCGGGATCCAGCCTCACTTGCGACTCCAGGGGTTGCCGACTGATGGCGAATGATCAGTCAAAATAAATAACAAACGGAAGACAGCTTAATCATTATGGCCATGGCATTGCTTTGCATCTCTGAGCTGCTCTGCCATTCTGTGAATTTAAAAATTACTCAACCCTGTTCAAATTATACTTTAGAGGATGGGATTTGGCTATTTCCTGATCAATAACAATAGAGATACTTGGAATGACAGAATCAGGTCTTGGGAACCACAATCTCCACCCTACTCAAGGTAACAGGATTTAGGAAGGGCTGCAGCAAAGCTCAAGATTTAATTATTTGAGAATATGACCTTCAACAGACATGTGCAAAGAGGACAGACCTCTGGGCGGTCCTGGGTTAAGCTAGAGCCACCAATGGCACAGGTGAGACACAGGAAGTGAGGTAGAGGAGAGCGGAGGAGGCTGGGACTTCCTGTGTGGAGGGAGAGTGAGGGAGTTGGAGCCTGGTGTTTGGAGTGGAGGCCCTCAGACTGTTTCTCCATTTTGGTCATGTGAGTGATAGGGACTGATCTCTTTTCTTTGCCTCTGCTATCCAAGGCCTTGGGCCTTTGGCCCAGCCTAAGCAGAGTGGGTATTTAAGCCCTATTCCCTTCTCTCCCCTCTCTCTCTCTCTCTCTCTCTCTCTCTCTCTCTCTCTCTCTCTCTCTCTCTCTCTCTCTCTCTCTCATACCTTTCTTCCTCCTGTTAGTAATTTTAAAAAACTCCATAAAAGGTTGACTACTGACTTGAGTTTTCATTTAGGAATTACATAGCTGAATTCCTTGGCGACCTTAAATTAATATATATATATATATATATATATATATATATAAGTCTTTTAATGTGATTTCCATATCACATTGTGGCTGACCACACAGGAGTCTAAAGAATTCTCTCAATAAACTTCTGAATTTTCTTGCCTTTTTACTCTACATTCTCACCACTTAGTCCTTTTTAACAGCTAATTCGGCTTAAAGACACAGCTTCTAGAACAAGTGAGTATAAAAAACTTCTTCTCTCTTCTCTTTTCTCCTTAAGTTAAATTGGAATTAGCAGTTTTCCTTTTTCTTCCCTTTAATCTTAAGGGGCAGCTGGGTGGCTCAGTGGATTGAGAGCCAGGCCTAGAGACAGAAGGTCCTAGGTTCAAATCGGACCTCAGATACTTCCCAGCTGTGTGACTCTGATAGTTAGATAGAAAACAGCTGTTTTAAATCTCAACAACAGGACCCTAAAGTCCTGGCTGGGAGAGCTGTTTCTAAATATCCTTTCCCTTAAGGAACAACTTCCTAGATTAGGGGGAAAAAAACCCTGTGGAAAGTTTTTTGCTTTGCCCTGCTCCCCACGTGTTTTGTGAAGACTGTTAGAGAAATAATTACAAATATATATATATATATATATGTATATATACATATACATATATATATATATATATATATAAATGAATACTACATTCTTTGACATTTATATGGCAGCTGAAGAATTAGGGGCATTGAGGAATGCAGGATACCTCCAATTTTTTATATTAATATGTACTGTCATTTTTGTACTCCTCAATACTGTATTTAGAGATGCTAAAATAAAAAAAATTGAGGATAAAATGCAAGCCCAATTAGAAGATCTAAAATGTTTCTTACAGGATCAATTGGCAAACACCCAATCTACCAGAAACAGACCTGTTTCTGAACCTTTGAATGAGGAAATTTCCTTCCCTGAAATAGAGATGGAAAAAACCTTCCCTATAGCTCAGTTAACAGACTGCTTCTCTCATATAGTGTAAAACTTGACTGAATTTAATCCCCAAAACCCTTCCCCTGAAATCCCAGTTTCTTATGTTCCCTCTCCTACAGAAGACAAAATTCCAACGCAAAGGAGAGCTCATCCTCCTAGAGAAACCTGTCCTTGTCAAACTGACCCACAGGTACAAAATTCAACTAGAGGCCTGTTTCCTCTAAGAGAAGTACCTGAAATAAGACAGAATGGGGATGTGGTGACTTTAAGACATAGGATACCATTTACTCCCCAAGAAATAAATGAATTTACACAAACTATCCCCACATTTGAACAAGATCCCTTTCTAGTAACAAAAAAGATGTGAGACATATTTTCTTCAGTATAATCCGTCTTACAAGAATGTTGAGAACTTGCTACAGGCTTTTTTAACTGAATGTGAAAAAAATAAAATAATTGCTCATGTCAACAAAACCCGGGGGCATAATGCAGCACATTGGCCATCTCAGGATCCCAAATGGGACTATAACAATCCTGAGGATTATCTACAACTATACCATTGTAGAGAGGCCATTCTTACGGCAATGAAGGAATGTGCAGACAGTACAGATAAGTGGATGGAACTTGAAAAAATTAAGCAAAAGGAGGAAGAAACACCTTCCAGATTCATGGATAAAATAATCGAGTTTGGGGACAGATACTTAGATTGGGACCTAACTAAAGAGAGTAGCTTAAGACAAGTTAAAAGGATCTTTGTCAATAACTCTTGCAAATCAATTAAGAATTATTTTAGAACACAATGCCCAAGATGGTCAGATATGGACCTTGAAAAATTGCGAAAAATAGCTATATATGTTTTAAAGGGAAACAGAAAAAGAGGAAAAAACTAATGATGACATGGAGGAAATGAAGAAAAAAATGAGATGTGTAATAGATAGGATAACTAAATTAGAAAGTGGGCATGATAATGAACCAACGACACTTGCCCCTCTCCAGAAATCTAATTATCAATCCATTACCTGTCACTTCTGTGGGAAGAAGGGCCACAATATGGTACAGTGTAGAGCTTTTCTCAAGATTATAGGAAGGAATACTCAGTTTAATAACAACTACAGAAGTGATAATTATAGAAATAACTATAATGACAATGAAAACCACAACTTTAGGAATGATGACTATAGGAATAGATATTGGGAAAATGATAACTCAAATGAAATAACTCCACAACAAAATATAAAAAATGGTGCTTGTCCAAAAAATACTTGAGGGGCAAATGCCCCTCAGGGGGGTGCCCTTCAGGGGGGTGCTTTTCAGGGGGGTGCCCAAGGAACCTCCCAAACACAATGAAGGTGTCTGGCGGTGGCTGGGGCACAGGAATCAGAGGATACAAACTTAGATTTTCAGGACCCTGATGTCCTACTACCTGTTGTCCCTATCCACTACCCCCCCATACTAATGAACCCCATGTTACTTTAAAGGTGGGTAACACCTATTATGATTGTCTATTAGACACTGGAGCTTCCTGGTCTGTATTAAAGAGAACACCTGATTTACAATGTTATTCTGTTGGCTCAGAGAATGTAATGGGAGTATCAGGAATAACCCAAAGAGTTAAAAGACTTCCTCCTAGAATGGTGTCTGTAGGACCCCTAGAGGTACAACATTCCTTCCTTTTGATGACTGACTCCCCTTTAAATTTGCTGGGGAGGGACCTTCTATGCAAACTCAGAGCCACAATAACCTGCTCCCCAGATGGTTCTTTATCATTGGAAGTACCAGAGGAATCTTTAAATTTACTCCCTGTAATTCTCTCAGAGAGTCAAGAGAAAAAAGAGCATCCCACCTTTGTAATACCTGAAGATATACCGGAGTCTCTTTGGGCCACATCTTCTTCCGATGTAGGCTTACTTAAGTCGGCTGTTCCTGTGCAGATAAAAACTAAATCTAGCCCACCTCCTTCCATTCCTCAGTATCCCCTCTCAAAAGAGGCAATTGAGGGAATTACCCCAGTAATTAACTCATTAATTGCACAGGGAATAATAATCCCTTGTAAATCTGAATACAACATGCCCATCCTGCCCATTAAAATACCAAAAAGAGGGCCTGATGGCAAACACCTCTATAGATTCGTGCAGAATTTGAGGGCTGTGAACAATCACATAATAAAGAGACACTCCGTAGTTTCCAATATCAATACTATTATTTCTTCTATTCCTAGCATAGCTACATACTTTACAGTAGTAGACTTGTGCTCAGCCTTCTTTTCCATACCCATACATGAGAACTCGAGACATATCTTTGCTTTCACCTGGCAGGGCCATCAATACTGCTGGAGTCGTTTGCCACAAAGTTTCGTAGACAGCCCGAGCTTATTTGAGCAAATTTTGAGCCAAGATAGAGATAATATAAAATTTAAAAACAGCAAATTAATCAAGTACATAGATGACCTACTCTTGGCCTCAACAGATGCGGAAACATGTCAGGAAAATAGCAAGCACCTTATTTTGGAATTGCACAAAAGTGATCATAAGATCTCGAAGGATAAGGTTCAGTGGTGCCGCCCTAAAGTAGAATATTTAGGGTTCATCCTATCTGCAGGTGCCCCCTTGATTTCTCCCAAACGAATTGAGAATATTCAAAAGTCAAGTGCTCCTACCACTAAGAAACAGTTAAGAGCAATTTTGGGAACAACAGGGTTTTGTAGACAATGGATTCCTTGCTATGGGGAAATTATTAAATCCCTTATATCACTAACAAGGGATTCAGTCCCTGAACCCCTCAAATTAGAACCAGAACACCTGTCAGCTCTATCAGATCTAAAAAAGGCTATTCTGTCTGCCCCTGCTCTAGGCATCCCAGATTACAACAAGCCATTTAATTTGTATGTACATGAGCGAAGAGGGGTAGCTTCAGGTGTTTTAACTCAGACTTTAGGACCTTCTCAGCACCCAATTGCCTATTATGCTGCCCAAATGGACCCAGTAGCATCATGAGCACCACCATGTCTTAGAGGAGTAGCTCCTACAGCCTTACTAGTGACAAAAACTGTTGATCTAGTATTGGGATGCCCATTGACAATTATGTGCCCACATGAGGTAGAAGCATTGTTGCTAAGACACAGAACACAGGCATTTTCTGATCAGCGAATTACAAGGTATGAAATAACCTTGTTAAACAATGAAAACATTACCTTGAAGTGCTGTTCAACTCTTAACCCTGCCACCTTGCTTCCAGATTTACCAACTTCAGAAGTTGGTAAAACTTCTGTTTTCTGGTGAAACACTAGTGTCCATGACAGAAAAGCCCCGAGATGATCTCTTGGACACTCCCTTAAACAACTCAGATCTGGTCTTATTTACTGATCTTTTTTTTTTCTTTTATGAGAGATGGCATATGCTACACTGGAGCTGCTGTAGTCACAGAATTTGCCACTGAGTGGTCAGCTTTGCTGCCCTCTAATATTAGCGCTCAAGGGACAGAACTCATAGCTCTGAAACATGCCTGTATAATTGCCAAGGGAAAAAAGGCAACAATTTATATGGATTCTAGATATGCTTTTGGCATTTGTCACTCAGTCGGGATGCTATTGCTGCAGAGAGGATTTTTAACCTCAGCTGGAAAATCCATAGCTAATGCAGAAATTATGAATGAAGTTCTTTCTGCTCTCAAACTGCCTGAAGCCCTAGCTGTAGTTCATTGCTCTGCCCACATGGGTGGCTCTGACCCTGTCTCTAGAGGAAATGACCGAGCAGATGCCACTGCAAAGCTAGCAGCCAAAGAAGGACCTGGATTAATTTTAACATTAACAACCACTGATGATTTAAATTTATCACTTGCCTATAATGAAAAGGAAATGGAAAAATGGAAACAAAAATTTAAAGCAAAACAGATTAATGGAGTGTGGGTATCGTCTGAAGGGAAACCCCTGCTCCCTAGAAGTTTCTATCACCAAATTTGCCAATCTGTGCATAAAAATGGTCACTTTGGTACTCAGGGCATCATGGACTCTGTTAAGATAGTATGGATAGCCCCTAGTATAACTACCATAGCCTCTAAAGTGTGTTCAGCCTGCTCTACCTTCCAGGCATATAACCAACATGCCTTTCATGGCAAAGCTTTTGGTGGGTGTCCTCTGGCTTACACACATTTTGAGCACCTACAGATAGATTTCATAACAATGCCAAAGGCCGGACATTCTAAATTTTGTCTAGTCATAGTAGATCAACTGACCAGATGGCCGGAAGCATTTCCTGCGACCTGAACCACAGCAGCTTTTGTTGCTAAGGTGCTTTTAAAAGAAATTATTCCTCATTTTGGCTGCCAGCATGTATTCATTCTGATAGAGTAAGTCATTTTACCGATTCTGTTTTAAACCAAATATATTCTCGCTTGGGGATAACTCCAAATTCCATGTTCCATATCATCCCCAGAGCTCAGGCCAAGTGGAAAGAATGAGTAAAGAACTTAAAACTATGATTGGCAAATTATGCACTGAAACCCATTTAAAATGGCCTGAAATTCTCCCTCTGGCCCTATTTTATCTTAGAAGCAGGCCTAGAGGAGACTTACATATTTCACCATTTGAGATGCTTTTTGGACATCTGCCTATACAGGCTAAGCCTTTCTCCCCAGCATATACATCACTATTAGGGGGAGATACTACTATTGCTTCCTATATACAGGAATTACAGCATAAACTGCGTGAACTTCATGAATCTGGAGCTGCAGTACAAGCTGGACCACTAGACTTTTCACTTCACGACCTGAACCCAGGAGACAAGGTGTATATTAAAAATGTCCAGCATACTGGAGCAACTCAGCCTTTGTGGGAAGGACCATTCCAAATATTGTTAACTACTCCAACATCTATAAAGGTTGGAGAAAAGGACTCTTGGATTCATTGCTCACATGTAAAGAGAGCATTTTCTGCTGAGACTGATTGACTGTATCCAATCACATGCATTGAAGATAATAATCCATTGACAAGTGGATGCTGTTTTTTCAAAAACACACTGAATTCCTGATTTTTTTCTTCTCTTTCCCTTATTTTTTTATTATTGCTTTTCTTTTAAATATTTGAATTCTTTTCCCTTTCTTCATTTCTTGTACAAAAGGTACATACAATTAATTTTTTTTTCTCTCTCTGCAGTAATATAAGTTTAAATATACATACCCAAACAGCTTCAGACTGTGGGAACCTGCCATTTATTGATAAAATGTTATGGGACTATGATTAATATTTGTGTCTGGTTCCAGGAAATGGGATAAAAACAAGGAGCACAGACTTTACCTGAATAGTGCCAAAAGAGCACACAGGAAATACTAATGTGGACTCGAGGTTGCAACACTTGACATACGTTAAGTCGTAGGACTTCCTTGTATCTACACTCTTTATGAAGTACTCATACAAGTACAAAAATTTGACTATCATGCTAGCTCCCTATATCCTTGAGAATGAAAAAAGTCAGACCAGGGAATGACTCTTCCCTATAAAAATAAAATTCTAGTTCCTTTCCTTCTTATAATATGACAACTTCCTGTAGACTTGGCTGCAAATGGGTGAGTGAAATATTACTGCATTCTGTCCTACAGACTTGTGGGATAGAAATTACTGTAAACTGGACCTTTACAAGGGCCCATTATGAAGTTATTCTGGTTTTCTCAACATTTTATACATAGATTTTGTTATTTTGATTCTGGTTTTGAATTTTTTTTCTTCTCTTTCTCCCAAAAGTTTAACTTTCTTCCATATTTTTCTGTTTATATATTTTTGTTTTTTGTTTGTTTTGTTTTTATTGTTTTTGAATTCTTTTAATAACTGACTCATATACCCCCATAACTCAACAATGCATCCTGAGCTGAACTGGATTTTTTTAACACCCACTTCAGGGGGGATTGTATTTTAATAAAACTCCAAGATTTTGAAAAGTTTTTTTTGTTTGAGAAACATCTTCAAGGAAGAAGCTTGCTAACTCCTAAATCCAGAGAATGAACTGTTGCAGAAAGATGCCAGAAAACCTACATTACATCAAGATCAAGAATGAACCTTAGGGTGTGGTTGCTTGAACTGAAGGTTGATTTAATTTATTTTGAATGTACACTCTTCTGCCAAAGGGGATTGCCCCCTAATTGACTTTTGTCAATGTGCCCAGCAAAACATGGGTTTTGCTGTCTCTCTCTATATCTCCTATTTTCCCCTTATCTCTAACTATTGTAATTTCATAGCTAGTATGTTTACAAGACCCATCTGACAGGTTAGCCTTCCTTGGGCCTCAGGGGGGATTGTGAATTTCAAAACTACTCAACCCTATTCAAATCATTCTTTAGTGGATGGGATTTGGCTATTTCCCGATCAATAACAATAGAGATACTTGGAATGACAGAATCAGGTCTTGGGAACCACAATCTCCACCCTACTCAAGGTAACAGGATTTAGGAAGGGCTGCAGCAAAGCTCAAGATTTAATTATTTGAGAATATGACCTTCAACAGACATGTGCAAAGGGGACAGACCTCTGGGCGGTCCTGGGTTAAGCTAGAGCCACCAATGGCACAGGTGAGACACAGGAAGTGAGGTAGAGGAGAGTGGAGGAGGCTGGGACTTTCTGTGTGGAGGGAGAGTGGGGGAGTTGGAGCCTGGTGTTTGGAGTGGAGGCCCTCAGACTGTTTCTCCATTTTGGTCATGTAAGTGATAGGGACTGATCTCTTTTCTTTGCCTTGGCTATCCAAGGCCTTGGGCCTTTGGCCCAGCCTAAGCAAAGTGGGTATTTAAGCCCTATTCCCTTCTCTCCCCTTTCACTCTCTCTCTCTCTCTCTCTCTCTCTCTCTCTCTCTCTCTCTCTCTCTCTCTCTCTCTCTCTCTCTCTCTCTCTGTCTCTCTGTCTCTCTCTCTGTCTCTCTCCCTCTCTCTCTCTTTCTCTCTCTCTAATACCTTTCTTCCTCCTGTTAGTAATTAAAAAAACTCCATAAAAGGTTGACTGCTGACTTGAGTTTTCATTTAGGAATTACATAGCTGAATTCCTTGGCGACCTTAAATTTATATATATGTCTTTCAATGTGATTTCCATATCACAATTCCAAGGTATGGGATTTATTTTTATACCCATTTTTATGGCACTCAAATATACGTAATTAAAGAGAGATAATTAGAAAAGTGATACATTAACTTTTAACAAATCACTTGATTAACATTCTATATTTTTGAATTGTGATTAAAGACAGTATAATGGTTACACACAAGATAAATGATTTTGTCACTGGTGGCTTAATTTTCTCATTACCCTGTGAGAAGTTTTGAGCTTACAAACAATCAAGGGAAATGACTTATTGCTTTTAATAAAATGGAATAATTAATCAGCAATTCTTAAAAGACAATTCAACAATCATATCATTGAGGTTGTGGGGTACTAGGGATATAATTCAAATTTATACTGGTCATTTCTCAGGACTTTTACTAGGGAGTTTCCCACTGGCAAGTTACTGGTTTGTGAAGTCGAGTCACTGAGGCATACTGAAGCTTGATGTACTTGTACTTATTTCTTGGGCCTCTATGATTGATTTGTGGGCTGAATTCATGAGAATAGGTTTCTGTGAGTGGGGAAGTTCTGGGCTTGGCCTGTAGCTGCGGTTTTGCTGGGAATTATGTACCTAAGTAAAAGTTAACCCATGATAGTCTTTTTGGGATTGGGTTTAAGGATCTGATCTTTTGGTGGTATTTTGGGGAATTAGGGTACAGGTGTTTTGCTCTTGCATTATTCCTTCTGAGACTAGGGGGAATAATAATCATGTCAATTCATAGGTAAGGGGCATTGATGAAAGATGTCATGTAAAGGGGACTGGGAGAGCAATCACATCTCACCAAGGACCACTCTGTGGTCTCTCCAGCTACCACGAATGACTCTGTCAAGGCATCATGGCCTTATGGCTCCCAGTAGACCGGTTCTTGATGCAGTTGCAACAAGATGGAGAGAAGCAGGATGCTACTTCTCATGGGTTGGCCAAGCAATTAGAAAAAGCTTCTTGGGAAATCAAGTGAAGCTCCTAGATGTTTCCTAATGATGACAACTGGATTTCCTGATCTCAGATCATGGTTGATGTTTGATGGTGATTTCCATCATTTGTTACCTTTTTCTGTTCTTGAAAGTCCCAGCGGGGTTTATAGGTTAATAGTTCCCATAGGACTTTTGGTGTGTGGCCATTAAAAAAAGAAAAAGAAAGAAAACCCCAAATGGAAAAGAAATCATGAGTGCTGTTTGTTCCTAGAGCACAGTAGAGTATGCATGGCCCCAAGGAGTCAAATAGTAAACTGAAGCAAGACTGTTCACATTGGGACTTATGGAGTAGAGTCCATTCTTTGTACAAATGCTGTTTGAATAAATTAGTTTATGTGGTGGGTTGTTTCTTAAAGTGGCAGAAAAAATCTTGCAAGGTGTGTTAGTCAGAAAACATAGCAAGCGATACCTCCATTCTAGGGAAAGTAGAGTTTGTTGTTTTAACTGCTACAGAAGTTCACAGTATAGTTATAAGATCTACTGGGGCTGGCCTGGCATGGTGAGGAAGTCACAGAGCAAAAGGTTAACTATTTTCCCAACTATAAAAAAAATGTTATAGCTGCTCCAGTTTTGATACTGGTTGGTGATGCTAATTATGGTTGAATTTTTTTTTGCTGTACTTCCACACACAGGTTTCTTGAAGGACTTCACCTTGACTATGAGTGCATTTTTTTGTTAATGAAAAACCTCTTTTCAAAAACAGGAGTGGAAGGAGAGGGCAAGAAGAGTGTCAAGGGCAACTGTAGGCAGGCTTTTGAGTTTACACCCCTCACCTTTGAGGATCCCACTCTTCAGTCAATGAACTTTTGGCAGGCCTTCTTCCAATGGCAGGCAGTGTACCACAGGTCTCGATTCTCCATTCCATTAACCTTCCTGAATTTTTTGCACTCCCACCATGGTTTTCTGTAACAGAAAAGAGGCATCTAATCAATGGAACTTGCTGATGGTGACTGACCCTTCTGATCACTTGCTGGAGTCTTTTTGCTAGTATCCTATTTAAGATTTGTGCATCTATATTCATTAGGGAGATTGGTCTATAGTTGTCTTTCTCTGTTTTTTGACCTGCCTGGCTTTGGAATCAGTACCATGTTTGTGTCATGAAAGGAAGTTGGTAGAACCCCTTCTTTGCTTATTATGTCAAATAGTTTGTATAGTATCGGGATGAGCTGTTCTTTGAATGTTTGATAGAATTCACTTGTGAATCCATCAGGCCCTGGGGATTTTTTCTTAGGGAGTTCTTTGCTGGCCTGTTGGATTTCATTTTCTGACATGGGATTATTTCAGAATTCTCTTTCTTCTTCTGTTAGTCTAGTGTAAAAATGGAGATTGAATCCAGAACTCCAGTCCCCAGAAGTCCTTGCTCACTTCCCAGAATGCTTTGTAATCGCATTGAATTCTCGCCTGAAGGTCTCTTTCCTACTTCCCCTTCAGAGCAGACTCATCTCATGATGTGAGAGAAATTTGAATGGGCCTCTCGGCCCACCTAGCACCTGCTTCTCTTACTTGTATATTCTTCAATTCCTGATCTTAAATAAAACTCTAAACATATAATACTCCTGGCAGAGAGAAACTAATTTCTACCTGCCTCAGTTTCCCCCTAAATTTTAGTCTTACAGTTTGGCTTCACCACTTCGGGAAAATGAAATATCTCAATCTGCTGATTCTTTTTTCTACTAAGTTCGGCGTTTAGTAGCTACTGCCTAGAAAAATTTTTAAGCCACATTTCTCCAAGATGCTTTTTTAGAAAACCATCTTGATCAGCTCCTGCCTGCAGCCATCCCCTTCAGACATTCTTGATTCAATATTGATCACCTGGTCACAGCCCTCCTGGCCCAGCTACTGTTGCCTGTAATCTGGACAGGTTTCATTGATATTGCTCACCTGGTCCTGGCCCTGCCGACCCCGGTGCTCTCTCTCTCACTGTCTCTCTCTGCCCCTCTCTCTCTCTTTGTCTCTGTCTCTGTCTCTGCCTTTCTCTTCCTCTCCCTCTCTCTCCCTCTCTGTCTCTCTCTGTCTTTCTCTGTCTCTCTCTCTGTCTCTCTGTCTCTGTCTCTCTCTGTCTCTCTCTGTCTCTGTCTCTCTCTGTCTCTCTGTCTGTCTGTCTGTCTCTCTCTCTCTCTCTCTCTCTCTCTCTCTCTCTCTCTCTCTCTCTCTCTCTCTCTTTCTGTCTCTCTACCTCTCTCTCCCTCTCTCTCTCTCTGTCTCTGTCTCTGTCTCTCTCTCTCTGTCTCTCTCTCTCAATCACCTTGTCCCTGTTTAACCCAGATCGAGATCACCTGCTGACCCGCCTGCTCAGCAGACTCTAGCCTTGGAGCAGATTGCTCATCCCCCCAGGCTCACGACTCATTTCTACCAGGTGGTAAAAACCGGGTAACTTTCCCTTAGGCTAAGCCTGCATTTGTGGGGGTGGGATCATAGGAGGGGAGAGAAAAAAAGGGAGAGAAGAAAGTTTTTTTTTTCAAGTAGGAACTTAAAAACATGGCTATTTTACAAGGATATCTTTTCATTGCATTGATCCTTTTATTCACTTCACCTGCGTGTCAGGGAAAAAATTCAGCTCTGTACAACCTTTTAGCTAACTTTGGGGAGGCAGCTGGGTGTCTCAGGGGACTGAGGGCGAGGCCTAGAGGCGCGAGGTCCTGGTTTGGAATATGGCCTGAGTCACTTCATGGTGGTGTGGCCCTGAGCACATCCCTTACCCCCGTTGCCTAGCCCATATCAATTTGCCTTCTGACAATAGACATCTCAATGGATAAAAAATCCAAGGAACTTTAAAGAGAATGGAGATTGTATTTTGAGGGCATCTCAGACTCCAAAGCTTTATACAAATCTCTGTATTCTATTGCATTTTACTCTTTGCTTTGTTTATGATTTAACTGTGTGATATTAAGTTTATATTTTACTGCATTCAATAGTATTCTGTTATGCTGTTCATTTTAATGCACTGAGTTTTTAACTACTGTTAAATTCTGTCCCTTTTTTTTTTATAGATAAAATTCAAGATCCCAATGGATCTGGATATTCTTCCCTCTCAGAGTTGATTTCACTGAGAGTAAGGCTTAAGTAAAAACTCTCTTCCTCTCCTTCTTATAGGAGAATTCTTCCCCTCCCCTTCCCATGTGTATCTTTGTGTGAGAAAGATTATTCTATTTGGGTTTTTTTCCTATTTCTTGGAGCATATCTTAGTACCATCAACGATTCCCCCCTCCCTTTTTCTTTCTATCTCCCCCTTTCTCCATATCCTCTTGATGCCCCAAACTTTCCCTATGCGTGATTCTTCTTACTACTCTAACGATGCATACAATTTTTGAGAGTTACACATTAATTTTCCCCAAAGTTTCTCTTGCTCTTTGTGTTTGGATGTCAAACTTTGCACAGAGCTCTGGTCTTTTCTTTACAAACACTTGGAAGAAATCTTGCCTTTTGCTGAATGAACATACTTTCCCCTGGATCCTTCCTCTATATTCACTAAAATCACGAGAAATTTCCAGCTGACTTGGGTATTTGATTCGGGATATACCTTGCTGACCAATAATGACATAGAGTTAGGTCAGAGACTCAAAGGTATCCTTTACAAAAACTATCAGCTCTGTGACAGTGATTTGTACAGAGTGAATACTTGTGAAACGCTGGGTATAACTAGGTGCCAGAGAAAGAATCATCACCACTGATAGAGGATATGCAAAAAGAGTTGTAAATTAGACATTGGATGAGGGAGGGGATTATGACCAAACTAGAGGTAGAGGTCACAGAAAGGAAAATAAAGGATTTGGATTACATGAAATGAAGTGTCCTTTTGCACAAGCAAAATTAATGCAGCCAAAATCAGAAGGAAGACAGGGAACTGGTGGAAAATTTTGCAACAGATTACTCTGGTAAAAGCCTTATTCCTCAAATATGTAGGAAACCTAGTCAAATGTAGAGAAATGAGAGCAATTCTCCAGTGGATCAATGATCAAAAGACATGAACAAGCAGTTTTCAGGAGAAGAAAGCAAAGCTAGGTGGCTCAGTGGATTGAGAGAGAGAGAGAGAGAGAGAGAGGATCCAAGGTGAGAGTCTGCATTCAAATCTGGCCTCAGGCACTTCTTAGCTGTGTGATCTTAGTCAATGCAGTTCATCTCAATTGACTAGACCTTGCCACTCTGCTGACTTGGAAAGTTCTGTGTTTGTTGTTGTTGTTTGACCTTTGGGGTGAGTTCTCACCCCTGAGCAGGAAGGACCACAGCCTGGGAGTTAGGCAGGAGCAGGTTCACACCTTTGTGGAATCCTCCCTGAGTAGGTGTGAACCCTTGGTGACAGGGCAGTATAAATTCGGGAGACAACTAGATGCCTCAGTATTTGGAGAGCCAGACCTGCAGACAGGAGGTCCTAGGTTCCAGTCCAGCTTCAGATACTTCCCAGCTAAGTGATCCTGAACAAGTCGCTTAACTCCCAATTGACTAGACCTTGCCATTCCACTGCTTTGGAACTTTACCAATTCCAAGAAGAAGGCAAGGGCTTAGAAAATATTGTTTTGGAGTACAGCGCAGCTGATTCCAGCCATTTTACCTGTGGAGTCCTCCAGATCAGACAGGCTGCCTGTGTCTTCCTTCCCTACTGACCGAGACAGAAGGTGAGAGGGTTGATGGGGTTTGTGCTCGTTTGGGTCACGGTTTGACATTTGGGGTGATTTCTCAGGCCTGAGAAGGAAGGACCACAGGCTTGTATTTAGGCACCAGCTGGTTCCCTCCTTTGGGGAATCCTCCCTGAGAAGGTGTGATTCAGGAGGAGAAGCCCCTGGTCAAACAACTCCCTCAAGAGCAGGACCTGATCAAAGCCCAAAGAACCCAAATCGGCAGGAAGAGAAAGGTGTTGGAAACGATGAATGAGACCCAAAGGAACACTTCGAAGGTCCCAAGAGATGAAAAGCCCCCACAGAAGAAGATAGCCATGGACCGGGGGGACCCTATGGACGATCTCATCTGCAGCCGGCGTCCATGCCGACCTCGTCCCCCTCCCGCTCCACGCAAAAACCAGAAGATTTCTCCACTTCCACCTCAACCTCCCCAGCTCCCTGTGGAAAGGATGGAGAAGACTCCTCTGAAGGCCAAAGACGAAGATAGTCTAAAGACCCTACCTCCACTTCACTTGGCTCAGAGAGAACAGGAAGCACCCAAAAAACCAAAGATTTCCTCACATCCAGGACAACCTCTCCAGGGCCCTGTGGAAAGGACACAGAAGAGTCCTCAAAAGCCCGAGGACAAAGCAATTCCAAAGACTCAGCTACCTCCAATGGAGTTAGCTAAGAGAGAACGGGAAACACCCAAAGAACACCCATTGCCCAAGACCGGCCAGGCCAACCCTCCTCAAAAGAGGAAAACCATGCCTGTGGACCCTAATGACGATCTCATCTCCAGCTGGTTTCCATGCCCACCTCTTTGCCCTTGCCCTCCTCTCAAAACACTGAAGATATCACCCCATGCAGTACAGACTCCCCAGGTGCTTGGGGAAAAGACTGAGAAGACTCCTAAGAAGCCCAAGGACAAAGCAATCCACAAGACTCGGCTACCGCCTATTGAGTTGGCTCAGGGAAAACCCGAAGCACCCCAAAACCAGAAGATGTCTAGAGATCCACTACACCCTTCCAAGGTCCCCGTGGAAAGGGCGGTGGAGACTCCTAAGAAGCCCAAAGACAAAGCAAATGAAAAGCCTCAGCTACCTCCAAAGGAGTTAGCTAAGAAAGAATCTGAAGCACCCCAAAGACAGAAGATGTCTAGAGATCCAGGACAGCCTTCCCAGGTCCCCGAGGAAAGGACTGGGAAGACTCCTGTCATCTCCAAAGACCAAAATAACCAAAAGACTCTTCCTCCATTTGAGTTGGCTCAGGGAAAACTTGAAGCACCCAAAAGAGAGAAGATGTCTAGACATCCAGTAGAGCCTTCCCAGGTGCTTGGGGAAAAGACTGAGAAGACTCCCAAGAAGCCCAAGGACAAAGCAATCCACAAGACTCGCCTACCGCCTATTGAGTTGGCTCAGGGAAAACCCGAAGCACCCCAAAACCAGAAGATGTCTAGAGATCCACTACACCCTTCCCAGGTCCCCGTGGAAAGGGCGGTGGACACTCGTAAGATGCCCAAAGACAAAGCAAATGAAAAGCCTCAGCTACCTCCAAAGGAGTTAGCTAAGAAAGAATCTGAAGTACCCCAAAGACAGAAGATGTCTAGAGATCCAGGACAGCCTTCCCAGGTCCCCGAGGAAAGGACTGGGAAGACTCCTGTCATCTCCAAAGACCAAAATAACCAAAAGACTCTTCCTCCATTTGAGTTGGCTCAGGGAAAACTTGAAGCACCCAAAAGAGAGAAGATGTCTAGACATCCAGTAGAGCCTTCCCAGGTGCTTGGGGAAAAGACTGAGAAGACTCCTAAGAAGCCCAAGGACAAAGCAAATGAAAAGCCTCAGCTACCTCCAAAGGAGTTAGCTAAGAAAGAATCTGAAGCACCCCAAAGACAGAAGATGTTTAGAGATCCAGTACAACCTTCCCACGTCCCCGTAGAAAGGACTGGGAAGACTCCTGTCATGTCCAAAGACCAAAATAGCCAGAAGCCTCTACTTCCACTTGAGTTGCCGCAGGGAAAACCTGAAGAACCCCCAAAACAGAAGATGTCTAGAGATGCAGTACAGCCTTCCCAGGTCCCCGAGGAAGGGACTGTGGAGACTCCTAAGAAGCCCAACGACAAAGCAATCCACAAGACTCGGCTACCTCCAATGGAGTTAGCCAAGAGAGAACCCAAAGCACCCAAGAAACACCCATTGCCCCAGGCCGGCCAGGCCAACCCTCCTCAAAAGAGGAAAGCCACCTATGTGGACCCTATTGACCATCTCATCTGCAGCCGGCTCCCTTGCCGACCTCTTCCCTCTTGCCCTCCACCCAAAAAACTGAAGATATCTCCCCATGCAGAACAGACTCCCCAGGTCCCCCTGGGCAGGACTGAGAAGAATCTTGACAAGTCCAAAGACAAAACAATTCAAAAGACTCAGCTACCTCCAGCTGCTTTGGCTCAGAGAGAACCTCAAGCACCCAAAGCACAGAAGGTATCTCCCCATCCAGTCCAGACTCCCCAGGCCCCTGTGCATAGGACTGAGCAGGCTCCTGTGAAGCCCAAAGACAAGGATAGTCAAAAGGCCCTCCTATCTCCAGTTGCCTTAGCTCAGAGAGAACCTGAAGCTCCCCCACAGCCCCTGCGGAAAGACTGGTGTCTTCAAAATTGGATTGAGAAGAAATACAGGAGTTTAACGCAGCCTTGCCAGAAAGAAGCAGACTTCACGGCCCAGCCTCAAAAAGCAGTGATCTCTCCACCCCGGGCAGCCTCAGTTCCTGCCTATCTCCTGGCCCATCCTGCCAAGAGGTCTCAAGATCCCCAAAGCTCTGCCAAGCCATGGTTGCATGGTTCATCTGACCATCGGTGCAAAATACCTAGAAACTCTCTATCCCCAAATGACCAGCAATTGGCCCAGGAGCCCACAGTTGCTTCCCTGCAAGTTACTCGGGATGTTCTGGCCAGATCACTCCCCAGACAACAGCCATTCGGTAAGGACATGCAACCTGTCCTCCCACAGGAGTCAGGTGCCGACATACCCCACATTCCTTCTCAGGACAGAAATCCAAAGGCCCTGACCCCAAATCTTCAACTCAGTATTCTGTATGAGGATCTCCAACTTTCTGACACAGATGAAGAAGAAGAGGAGGAGAAAGAGGTGGAGAATAAATGAAGAAACACAAAGAGCAGAAGATTTGCCATCTTGGGATATGGGGATGTCTGGGCTCTTGCAGGGGGAGAGGAGACAAGATGATGACATTTGGGAGCCATCTCATATTCCTGGCAAGGTGCTTCAAAAATCATTTTACTTGAGATCCCACTTAGTGACCTGGACTTTCCATCTTACCCTCCCTCTCCTAGTTCTTCAATGCATTGATCAAGCAGGTCTTCATCCATTATCTGCAGGTTTAACATGTCTCCCCGCAAGACTATGTACTCCCTAAGGACAGAGAGGCTCCAACCTTGGGACCTTCTCAGCGCCCAATTGCTTATTCTTCTACCCCACCGGACCCAGTAGCAGCTTTTTCTGCATCCATTGAAAGAATCATGGGATTTTGTTGGTTTGCTTGTTGATAGGGTCAATTATGTGGGTGGTTTTCCTAATATTGAACCAGCCCTGCATCCCTGGTATCAATCCCACTTGCTCATGGTGAATGACCCTTCTGATCACTTGCTGGAGTCTTTTTGCTAGTATCCTATTTAAGATTTGTGCATCTATATTCATTAGGGAGATTGGTCTATCGTTGTCTTTCTCTGTTTTTTGACCTGCCTGGCTTTGGAATCAGTACCATGTGTGTGTCATGAAAGGAAGTTGGTAGAACCCCCTCTTTGCTTATTATGTCAAATAGTTTGTATAGTATCGGGATGAGCTGTTCTTTGAATGTTTGATAGAATTCACTTGTGAATCCATCAGGCCCTGGGGATTTTTTCTTAGGGAGTTCTTTGCTGGCCTGTTGGATTTCATTTTCTGACATGGGATTATTTCAGAATTCTCTTTCTTCTTCTGTTAGTCTAGTGTAAAAATGGAGATTGAATCCAGGACTCCAGTCCCCAGAAGTCCTTGCTCACTTCCCAGAATGCTTTGTAATCGCACTGAATTCTCACCTGAAGGTCTCTTTCCTACTTCCCCTTCAGAGCAGACTCATCTCATGATGTGAGAGAAATTTGAATGGGCCTCTCGGCCCACCTAGCACCTGCTTCTCTTACTTGTATATTCTTCAATTCCTGATCTTAAATAAAACTCTAAACATATAATACTCCTGGCAGAGAGAAACTAATTTCTACCTGCCTCAGTTTCCCCCTAAATTTTAGTCTTACAGTTTGGCTTCACCACTTCGGGAAAATGAAATATCTCAATCTGCTGATTCTTTTTTCTACTAAGTTCGGCTTTTAATAGCTACTGCCTAGAAAATTTTTTAAGCCACGTTTCTCCAAGATGCTTTTTTAGAAAACCATCTTGATCAGCTCCTGCCTGCAGCCATCCCCTTCAGACATTCTTGATTCAATAGCGATCACCTGGTCACAGCCCTCCTGGCCCAGCTACTGTTGCCTGTAATCTGGACCGGTTTCATTGATATTGCTCACCTGGTCCTGGCCCTGCCGACCCCGGTGCTCTCTCTCTCACTGTCTCTCTCTGCCTCTCTCTCTCTCTTTGTCTCTGTCTCTGTCTCTGCCTCCCTCTTCCTCTCCCTCTCTCTCCCTCTCTGTCTCTCTCTGTCTTTCTCTGTCTGTCTCTCTCTGTCTCTCTGTCTCTCTGTCTCTCTCTCTGTCTCTCTCTCTCTCTCTGTCTCTCTCTCTCAATCACCTGGTCCCTGTTTAACCCAGATCGAGATCACCTGCTGACCCGCCTGCTCAGCAGACTCTAGCCTTGGAGCAGATTGCTCATCCCCCCCAGGCTCAGGACTCATTTCTACCGGGTGGTAAAAACTGGGTAACTTTCCCTTAGGCTAAGCCTCCATTTGTGGGGGTGGGATCATAGGAGGGGAGAGAAAAAAAGGGAGAGAAGAAAGTTTTTTTTTTTTCCAAGTAGGAACTTAAAAACATGGCTATTTTACAAGGATATCTTTTCATTGCATTGATCCTTTTATTCACTTCACCTGCGTGTCAGGGAAAAAATTCAGCTCTGTACAACCTTTTAGCTAACTTTGGGGAGGCAGCTGGGTGTCTCAGGGGACTGAGGGCGAGGCCTAGAGGCGCGAGGTCCTGGTTTGGAATATGGCCTGAGTCACTTCATGGTGGTGTGGCCCTGAGCACATCCCTTACCCCCGTTGCCTAGCCCATATCAATTTGCCTTCTGACAATAGACATCTCAATGGATAAAAAATCCAAGGAACTTTAAAGAGAATGGAGATTGTATTTTGAGGGCATCTCAGACTCCAAAGCTTTATACAAATCTCTGTATTCTATTGCATTTTACTCTTTGCTTTGTTTATGATTTAACTGTGTGATATTAAGTATATATTTTACTGCATTCAATAGTATTCTGTTATGCTGTTCATTTTAATGCACTGAGATTTAACTACTGTTAAATTCTGTCCCTTTTTTTTTTAAAGATAAAATTCAAGATCCCAATGGATCTGGATATTCTTCCCTCTCAGAGTTGATTTCACTGAGAGTAAGGCTTAAGTAAAAACTCTCTTCCTCTCCTTCTTATAGGAGAATTCTTCCCCTCCCCTTCCCATGTGTATCTTTGTGTGAGAAAGATTATTCTATTTGGGTTTTTTTCCTATTTCTTGGAGCATATCTTAGTACCATCAAGTATTTCCCCCTCCTTTTTTCTTTCTATCTCCCCCTTTCTCCATATCCTCTTGATGCCCCAAACTTTCCCTATGCGTGATTCTTCTTACTACTCTAACGATGCATACAATTTTTGAGAGTTACACATTAATTTTCCCCAAAGTTTCTCTTGCTCTTTGTGTTTGGATGTCAAACTTTGCACAGAGCTCTGGTCTTTTCTTTACAAACACTTGGAAGAAATCTTGCCTTTTGCTGAATGAACATACTTTCCCCTGGATCCTTCCTCTATATTCACTAAAATCACGAGAAATTTCCAGCTGACTTGGGTATTTGATTCGGGATATCCCTTGCTGACCAATAATGACATAGAGTTAGGTCAGAGACTCAAAGGTATCCTTTACAAAAACTATCAGCTCTGTGACAGTGATTTGTACAGAGTGAATACTTGTGAAACGCTGGGTATAACTAGGTGCCAGAGAAAGAATCATCACCACTGATAGAGGATATGCAAAAAGAGTTGTAAATTAGACATTGGATGAGGGAGGGGATTATGACCAAACTAGAGGTAGAGGTCACAGAAATGAAAATAAAGGATTTGGATTACATGAAATGAAGTGTCCTTTTGCACAAGCAAAATTAATGCAGCCAAAATCAGAAGGAAGACAGGGAACTGGTGGAAAATTTTGCAACAGATTACTCTGGTAAAAGCCTTATTCCTCAAATGTGTAGGAAACCTAGTCAAATGTAGAGAAATGAGAGCAATTCTCCAGTGGATCAATGATCAAAAGACATGAACAAGCAGTTTTCAGGAGAAGAAAGCAAAGCTAGGTGGCTCAGTGGATTGAGAGAGAGAGAGAGAGAGAGAGAGAGGATCCAAGGTGAGAGTCTGCATTCAAATATGGCCTCAGGCACTTCTTAGCTGTGTGATCTTAGTCAATGCAGTTCATCTCAATTGACTAGACCTTGCCACTCTGCTGACTTGGAAAGTTCTGTGTTTGTTGTTGTTGTTTGACCTTTGGGGTGAGTTCTCACCCCTGAGCAGGAAGGACCACAGCCTGGGGGTTAGGCAGGAGCAGGTTCACACCTTTGTGGAATCCTCCCTGAGTAGGTGTGAACCCTTGGTGACAGGGCAGTATAAATTCGGGAGACAACTAGATGCCTCAGTATTTGGAGAGCCAGACCTGCAGACAGGAGGTCCTAGGTTCCAGTCCAGCTTCAGATACTTCCCAGCTAAGTGATCCTGAACAAGTCGCTTAACTCCCAATTGACTAGACCTTGCCATTCCACTGCTTTGGAACTTTACCAATTCCAAGAAGAAGGCAAGGGCTTAGAAAATATTGTTTTGGAGTACAGCGCAGCTGATTCCAGCCATTTTACCTGTGGAGTCCTCCAGATCAGACAGGCTGCCTGTGTCTTCCTTCCCTACTGACCGAGACAGAAGGTGAGAGGGTTGGTGGGGTTTGTGCTCGTTTGGGTCACGGTTTGACATTTGGGGTGATTTCTCAGGCCTGAGAAGGAAGGACCACAGGCTTGTATTTAGGCACCAGCTGGTTCCCTCCTTTGGGGAATCCTCCCTGAGAAGGTGTGATTCAGGAGGAGAAGCCCCTGGTCAAACAACTCCCTCAAGAGCAGGACCTGATCAAAGCCCAAAGAACCCAAATCGGCAGGAAGAGAAAGGTGTTGGAAACGATGAATGAGACCCAAAGGAACACTTCGAAGGTCCCAAGAGATGAAAAGCCCCCACAGAAGAAGATAGCCATGGACCGGGGGGACCCTATGGACGATCTCATCTGCAGCCGGCGTCCATGCCGACCTCGTCCCCCTCCCGCTCCACGCAAAAACCAGAAGATTTCTCCACTTCCACCTCAACCTCCCCAGCTCCCTGTGGAAAGGATGGAGAAGACTCCTCTGAAGGCCAAAGACGAAGATAGTCTAAAGACCCTACCTCCACTTCACTTGGCTCAGAGAGAACAGGAAGCACCCAAAAAAACAAAGATTTCCTCACATCCAGGACAACCTCTCCAGGGCCCTGTGGAAAGGACACAGAAGAGTCCTCAAAAGCCCGAGGACAAAGCAATTCCGAAGACTCAGCTACCTCCAATGGAGTTAGCTAAGAGAGAACGGGAAACACCCAAAGAACACCCATTGCCCAAGACCGGCCAGGCCAACCCTCCTCAAAAGAGGAAAACCATGCCTGTGGACCCTAATGACGATCTCATCTCCAGCTGGTTTCCATGCCCACCTCTTTGCCCTTGCCCTCCTCTCAAAACACTGAAGATATCACCCCATGCAGTACAGACTCCCCAGGTGCTTGGGGAAAAGACTGAGAAGACTCCTAAGAAGCCCAAGGACAAAGCAATCCACAAGACTCGCCTACCGCCACTTGAGTTGGCTCAGGGAAAACCCGAAGCACCCCAAAACCAGAAGATGTCTAGAGATATACTACACCCTTCCCAGGTCCCCGTGGAAAGGGCGGTGGACACTCGTAAGATGCCCAAAGACAAAGCAAATTAAAAGCCTCAGCTACCTCCAAAGGAGTTAGCTAAGAAAGAATCTGAAGTACCCCAAAGACAGAAGATGTCTAGAGATCCAGGACAGCCTTCCCAGGTCCCCGAGGAAAGGACTGGGAAGACTCCTGTCATCTCCAAAGACCAAAATAACCAAAAGACTCTTCCTCCATTTGAGTTGGCTCAGGGAAAACTTGAAGCACCCAAAAGAGAGAAGATGTCTAGACATCCAGTAGAGCCTTCCCAGGTGCTTGGGGAAAAGACTGAGAAGACTCCTAAGAAGCCCAAGGACAAAGCAAATGAAAAGCCTCAGCTACCTCCAAAGGAGTTAGCTCAGAAAGAATCTGAAGCACCCCAAAGACAGAAGATGTTTAGAGATCCAGTACAACCTTCCCACGTCCCCGTAGAAAGGACTGGGAAGACTCCTGTCATGTCCAAAGACCAAAATAGCCAGAAGCCTCTACTTCCACTTGAGTTGCCGCAGGGAAAACCTGAAGAACCCCCAAAACAGAAGATGTCTAGAGATGCAGTACAGCCTTCCCAGGTCCCCGAGGAAGGGACTGTGGAGACTCCTAAGAAGCCCAACGACAAAGCAATCCACAAGACTCGGCTACCTCCAATGGAGTTAGCCAAGAGAGAACCCAAAGCACCCAAGAAACACCCATTGCCCCAGGCCGGCCAGGCCAACCCTCCTCAAAAGAGGAAAGCCACCTATGTGGACCCTATTGACCATCTCATCTGCAGCCGGCTCCCTTGCCGACCTCTTCCCTCTTGCCCTCCACCCAAAAAACTGAAGATATCTCCCCATGCAGAACAGACTCCCCAGGTCCCCCTGGGCAGGACTGAGAAGAATCTTGACAAGTCCAAAGACAAAACAATTCAAAAGACTCAGCTACCTCCAGCTGCTTTGGCTCAGAGAGAACCTCAAGCACCCAAAGCACAGAAGGTATCTCCCCATCCAGTCCAGACTCCCCAGGCCCCTGTGCATAGGACTGAGCAGGCTCCTGTGAAGCCCAAAGACAAGGATAGTCAAAAGGCCCTCCTATCTCCAGTTGCCTTAGCTCAGAGAGAACCTGAAGCTCCCCCACAGCCCCTGCGGAAAGACTGGTGTCTTCAAAATTGGATTGAGAAGAAATACAGGAGTTTAACGCAGCCTTGCCAGAAAGAAGCAGACTTCACGGCCCAGCCTCAAAAAGCAGTGATCTCTCCACCCCGGGCAGCCTCAGTTCCTGCCTATCTCCTGGCCCATCCTGCCAAGAGGTCTCAAGATCCCCAAAGCTCTGCCAAGCCATGGTTGCATGGTTCATCTGACCATCGGTGCAAAATACCTAGAAACTCTCTATCCCCAAATGACCAGCAATTGGCCCAGGAGCCCACAGTTGCTTCCCTGCAAGTTACTCGGGATGTTCTGGCCAGATCACTCCCCAGACAACAGCCATTCGGTAAGGACATGCAACCTGTCCTCCCACAGGAGTCAGGTGCCGACATACCCCACATTCCTTCTCAGGACAGAAATCCAAAGGCCCTGACCCCAAATCTTCAACTCAGTATTCTGTATGAGGATCTCCAACTTTCTGACACAGATGAAGAAGAAGAGGAGGAGAAAGAGGTGGAGAATAAATGAAGAAACACAAAGAGCAGAAGATTTGCCATCTTGGGATATGGGGATGTCTGGGCTCTTGCAGGGGGAGAGGAGACAAGATGATGACATTTGGGAGCCATCTCATATTCCTGGCAAGGTGCTTCAAAAATCATTTTACTTGAGATCCCACTTAGTGACCTGGACTTTCCATCTTACCCTCCCTCTCCTAGTTCTTCAATGCATTGATCAAGCAGGTCTTCATCCATTATCTGCAGGTTTAACATGTCTCCCCGCAAGACTATGTACTCCCTAAGGACAGAGAGGCTCCAACCTTGGGACCTTCTCAGCGCCCAATTGCTTATTCTTCTACCCCACCGGACCCAGTAGCAGCTTTTTCTGCATCCATTGAAAGAATCATGGGATTTTGTTGGTTTGCTTGTTGATAGGGTCAATTATGTGGGTGGTTTTCCTAATATTGAACCAGCCCTGCATCCCTGGTATCAATCCCACTTGCTCATGGTGAATGACCCTTCTGATCACTTGCTGGAGTCTTTTTGCTAGTATCCTATTTAAGATTTGTGCATCTATATTCATTAGGGAGATTGGTCTATCGTTGTCTTTCTCTGTTTTTTGACCTGCCTGGCTTTGGAATCAGTACCATGTGTGTGTCATGAAAGGAAGTTGGTAGAACCCCCTCTTTGCTTATTATGTCAAATAGTTTGTATAGTATCGGGATGAGCTGTTCTTTGAATGTTTGATAGAATTCACTTGTGAATCCATCAGGCCCTGGGGATTTTTTCTTAGGGAGTTCTTTGCTGGCCTGTTGGATTTCATTTTCTGACATGGGATTATTTCAGAATTCTCTTTCTTCTTCTGTTAGTCTAGTGTAAAAATGGAGATTGAATCCAGGACTCCAGTCCCCAGAAGTCCTTGCTCACTTCCCAGAATGCTTTGTAATCGCACTGAATTCTCACCTGAAGGTCTCTTTCCTACTTCCCCTTCAGAGCAGACTCATCTCATGATGTGAGAGAAATTTGAATGGGCCTCTCGGCCCACCTAGCACCTGCTTCTCTTACTTGTATATTCTTCAATTCCTGATCTTAAATAAAACTCTAAACATATAATACTCCTGGCAGAGAGAAACTAATTTCTACCTGCCTCAGTTTCCCCCTAAATTTTAGTCTTACAGTTTGGCTTCACCACTTCGGGAAAATGAAATATCTCAATCTGCTGATTCTTTTTTCTACTAAGTTCGGCTTTTAATAGCTACTGCCTAGAAAATTTTTTAAGCCACGTTTCTCCAAGATGCTTTTTTAGAAAACCATCTTGATCAGCTCCTGCCTGCAGCCATCCCCTTCAGACATTCTTGATTCAATAGCGATCACCTGGTCACAGCCCTCCTGGCCCAGCTACTGTTGCCTGTAATCTGGACCGGTTTCATTGATATTGCTCACCTGGTCCTGGCCCTGCCGACCCCGGTGCTCTCTCTCTCACTGTCTCTCTCTGCCTCTCTCTCTCTCTTTGTCTCTGTCTCTGTCTCTGCCTCCCTCTTCCTCTCCCTCTCTCTCCCTCTCTGTCTCTCTCTGTCTTTCTCTGTCTGTCTCTCTCTGTCTCTCTGTCTCTCTGTCTCTCTCTCTGTCTCTCTCTCTCTCTCTGTCTCTCTCTCTCAATCACCTGGTCCCTGTTTAACCCAGATCGAGATCACCTGCTGACCCGCCTGCTCAGCAGACTCTAGCCTTGGAGCAGATTGCTCATCCCCCCCAGGCTCAGGACTCATTTCTACCAGGTGGTAAAAACTGGGTAACTTTCCCTTAGGCTAAGCCTCCATTTGTGGGGGTGGGATCATAGGAGGGGAGAGAAAAAAAGGGAGAGAAGAAAGTTTTTTTTTTTCCAAGTAGGAACTTAAAAACATGGCTATTTTACAAGGATATCTTTTCATTGCATTGATCCTTTTATTCACTTCACCTGCGTGTCAGGGAAAAAATTCAGCTCTGTACAACCTTTTAGCTAACTTTGGGGAGGCAGCTGGGTGTCTCAGGGGACTGAGGGCGAGGCCTAGAGGCTCGAGGTCCTGGTTTGGAATATGGCCTGAGTCACTTCATGGTGGTGTGGCCCTGAGCACATCCCTTACCCCCATTGCCTAGCCCATATCAATTTGCCTTCTGACAATAGACATCTCAATGGATAAAAAATCCAAGGAACTTTAAAGAGAATGGAGATTGTATTTTGAGGGCATCTCAGACTCCAAAGCTTTATACAAATCTCTGTATTCTATTGCATTTTACTCTTTGCTTTGTTTATGATTTAACTGTGTGATATTAAGTATATATTTTACTGCATTCAATAGTATTCTGTTATGCTGTTCATTTTAATGCACTGAGATTTAACTACTGTTAAATTCTGTCCCTTTTTTTTTTAAAGATAAAATTCAAGATCCCAATGGATCTGGATATTCTTCCCTCTCAGAGTCGATTTCACTGAGAGTAAGGCTTAAGTAAAAACTCTCTTCCTCTCCTTCTTATAGGAGAATTCTTCCCCTCCCCTTCCCATGTGTATCTTTGTGTGAGAAAGATTATTCTATTTGGGTTTTTTTCCTATTTCTTGGAGCATATCTTAGTACCATCAACGATTCCCCCCCTCCCTTTTTCTTTCTATCTCCCCCTTTCTCCATATCCTCTTGATGCCCCAAACTTTCCCTATGCGTGATTCTTCTTACTACTCTAACGATGCATACAATTTTTGAGAGTTACACATTAATTTTCCCCAAAGGTTCTCTTGCTCTTTGTGTTTGGATGTCAAACTTTGCACAGAGCTCTGGTCTTTTCTTTACAAACACTTGGAAGAAATCTTGCCTTTTGCTGAATGAACATACTTTCCCCTGGATCCTTCCTCTATATTCACTAAAATCACGAGAAATTTCCAGCTGACTTGGGTATTTGATTCGGGATATCCCTTGCTGACCAATAATGACATAGAGTTAGGTCAGAGACTCAAAGGTATACTTTACAAAAACTATCAGCTCTGTGACAGTGATTTGTACAGAGTGAATACTTGTGAAACGCTGGGTATAACTAGGTGCCAGAGAAAGAATCATCACCACTGATAGAGGATATGCAAAAAGAGTTGTAAATTAGACATTGGATGAGGGAGGGGATTATGACCAAACTAGAGGTAGAGGTCACAGAAAGGAAAATAAAGGATTTGGATTACATGAAATGAAGTGTCCTTTTGCACAAGCAAAATTAATGCAGCCAAAATCAGAAGGAAGACAGGGAACTGGTGGAAAATTTTGCAACAGATTACTCTGGTAAAAGCCTTATTCCTCAAATGTGTAGGAAACCTAGTCAAATGTAGAGAAATGAGAGCAATTCTCCAGTGGATCAATGATCAAAAGACATGAACAAGCAGTTTTCAGGAGAAGAAAGCAAAGCTAGGTGGCTCAGTGGATTGAGAGAGAGAGAGAGAGAATCCAAGGTGAGAGTCTGCATTCAAATCTGGCCTCAGGCACTTCTTAGCTGTGTGATCTTAGTCAATGCAGTTCATCTCAATTGACTAGACCTTGCCACTCTGCTGACTTGGAAAGTTCTGTGTTTGTTGTTGTTGTTTGACCTTTGGGGTGAGTTCTCACCCCTGAGCAGGAAGGACCACAGCCTGGGAGTTAGGCAGGAGCAGGTTCACACCTTTGTGGAATCCTCCCTGAGTAGGTGTGAACCCTTGGTGACAGGGCAGTATAAATTCGGGAGACAACTAGATGCCTCAGTATTTGGAGAGCCAGACCTGCAGACAGGAGGTCCTAGGTTCCAGTCCAGCTTCAGATACTTCCCAGCTAAGTGATCCTGAACAAGTCGCTTAACTCCCAATTGACTAGACCTTGCCATTCCACTGCTTTGGAACTTTACCAATTCCAAGAAGAAGGCAAGGGCTTAGAAAATATTGTTTTGGAGTACAGCGCAGCTGATTCCAGCCATTTTACCTGTGGAGTCCTCCAGATCAGACAGGCTGCCTGTGTCTTCCTTCCCTACTGACCGAGACAGAAGGTGAGAGGGTTGGTGGGGTTTGTGCTCGTTTGGGTCACGGTTTGACATTTGGGGTGATTTCTCAGGCCTGAGAAGGAAGGACCACAGGCTTGTATTTAGGCACCAGCTGGTTCCCTCCTTTGGGGAATCCTCCCTGAGAAGGTGTGATTCAGGAGGAGAAGCCCCTGGTCAAACAACTCCCTCAAGAGCAGGACCTGATCAAAGCCCAAAGAACCCAAATCGGCAGGAAGAGAAAGGTGTTGGAAACGATGAATGAGACCCAAAGGAACACTTCGAAGGTCCCAAGAGATGAAAAGCCCCCACAGAAGAAGATAGCCATGGACCGGGGGGACCCTATGGACGATCTCATCTGCAGCCGGCGTCCATGCCGACCTCGTCCCCCTCCCGCTCCACGCAAAAACCAGAAGATTTCTCCACTTCCACCTCAACCTCCCCAGCTCCCTGTGGAAAGGATGGAGAAGACTCCTCTGAAGGCCAAAGACGAAGATAGTCTAAAGACCCTACCTCCACTTCACTTGGCTCAGAGAGAACAGGAAGCACCCAAAAAAACAAAGATTTCCTCACATCCAGGACAACCTCTCCAGGGCCCTGTGGAAAGGACACAGAAGAGTCCTCAAAAGCCCGAGCACAAAGCAATTCCGAAGACTCAGCTACCTCCAATGGAGTTAGCTAAGAGAGAACAGGAAACACCCAAAGAACACCCATTGCCCAAGACCGGCCAGGCCAACCCTCCTCAAAAGAGGAAAACCATGCCTGTGGACCCTAATGACGATCTCATCTCCAGCTGGTTTCCATGCCCACCTCTTTGCCCTTGCCCTCCTCTCAAAAAACTGAAGATATCACCCCATGCAGTACAGACTCCCCAGGTGCTTGGGGAAAAGACTGAGAAGACTCCTAAGAAGCCCAAGGACAAAGCAATCCACAAGACTCGCCTACCGCCACTTGAGTTGGCTCAGGGAAAACCCGAAGCACACCAAAACCAGAAGATGTCTAGAGATATACTGCACCCTTCCCAGGTCCCCGTGGAAAGGGCTGTGGAGACTCCTAAGAAGCCCAAAGACAAAGCAAATGAAAAGCCTCAGCTACCTCCAAAGGAGTTAGCTAAGAAAGAATCTGAAGCACCCCAAAGACAGAAGATGTCTAGAGATCCAGGACAGCCTTCCCAGGTCCCCGAGGAAAGGACTGGGAAGACTCCTGTCATCTCCAAAGACCAAAATAACCAAAAGACTCTTCCTCCATTTGAGTTGGCTCAGGGAAAACTTGAAGCACCCAAAATAGAGAAGATGTCTAGACATCCAGTAGAGCCTTCCCAGGTGCTTGGGGAAAAGACTGAGAAGACTCCCAAGAAGCCCAAGGACAAAGCAATCCACAAGACTCGCCTACCGCCTATTGAGTTGGCTCAGGGAAAACCCGAAGCACCCCAAAACCAGAAGATGTCTAGAGATCCACTACACCCTTCCCAGGTCCCCGTGGAAAGGGCGGTGGACACTCGTAAGATGCCCAAAGACAAAGCAAATGAAAAGCCTCAGCTACCTCCAAAGGAGTTAGCTAAGAAAGAATCTGAAGTACCCCAAAGACAGAAGATGTCTAGAGATCCAGGACAGCCTTCCCAGGTCCCCGAGGAAAGGACTGGGAAGACTCCTGTCATCTCCAAAGACCAAAATAATCAAAAGACTCTTCCTCCATTTGAGTTGGCTCAGGGAAAACTTGAAGCACCCAAAAGAGAGAAGATGTCTAGACATCCAGTAGAGCCTTCCCAGGTGCTTGGGGAAAAGACTGAGAAGACTCCTAAGAAGCCCAAGGACAAAGCAAATGAAAAGCCTCAGCTACCTCCAAAGGAGTTAGCTAAGAAAGAATCTGAAGCACCCCAAAGACAGAAGATGTTTAGAGATCCAGTACAACCTTCCCACGTCCCCGTAGAAAGGACTGGGAAGACTCCTGTCATGTCCAAAGACCAAAATAGCCAGAAGCCTCTACTTCCACTTGAGTTGCCGCAGGGAAAACCTGAAGAACCCCCAAAACAGAAGATGTCTAGAGATGCAGTACAGCCTTCCCAGGTCCCCGAGGAAGGGACTGTGGAGACTCCTAAGAAGCCCAACGACAAAGCAATCCACAAGACTCGGCTACCTCCAATGGAGTTAGCCAAGAGAGAACCCAAAGCACCCAAGAAACACCCATTGCCCCAGGCCGGCCAGGCCAACCCTCCTCAAAAGAGGAAAGCCACCTATGTGGACCCTATTGACCATCTCATCTGCAGCCGGCTCCCTTGCCGACCTCTTCCCTCTTGCCCTCCACCCAAAAAACTGAAGATATCTCCCCATGCAGAACAGACTCCCCAGGTCCCCCTAGGCAGGACTGAGAAGAATCTTGACAAGTCCAAAGACAAAACAATTCAAAAGACTCAGCTACCTCCAGCTGCTTTGGCTCAGAGAGAACCTCAAGCACCCAAAGCACAGAAGGTATCTCCCCATCCAGTCCAGACTCCCCAGGCCCCTGTGCATAGGACTGAGCAGGCTCCTGTGAAGCCCAAAGACAAGGATAGTCAAAAGGCCCTCCTATCTCCAGTTGCCTTAGCTCAGAGAGAACCTGAAGCTCCCCCACAGCCCCTGCGGAAAGACTGGTGTCTTCAAAATTGGATTGAGAAGAAATACAGGAGTTTAACGCAGCCTTGCCAGAAAGAAGCAGACTTCACGGCCCAGCCTCAAAAAGCAGTGATCTCTCCACCCCGGGCAGCCTCAGTTCCTGCCTATCTCCTGGCCCATCCTGCCAAGAGGTCTCAAGATCCCCAAAGCTCTGCCAAGCCATGGTTGCATGGTTCATCTGACCATCGGTGCAAAATACCTAGAAACTCTCTATCCCCAAATGACCAGCAATTGGCCCAGGAGCCCACAGTTGCTTCCCTGCAAGTTACTCGGGATGTTCTGGCCAGATCACTCCCCAGACAACAGCCATTCGGTAAGGACATGCAACCTGTCCTCCCACAGGAGTCAGGTGCCGACATACCCCACATTCCTTCTCAGGACAGAAATCCAAAGGCCCTGACCCCAAATCTTCAACTCAGTATTCTGTATGAGGATCTCCAACTTTCTGACACAGATGAAGAAGAAGAGGAGGAGAAAGAGGTGGAGAATAAATGAAGAAACACAAAGAGCAGAAGATTTGCCATCTTGGGATATGGGGATGTCTGGGCTCTTGCAGGGGGAGAGGAGACAAGATGATGACATTTGGGAGCCATCTCATATTCCTGGCAAGGTGCTTCAAAAATCATTTTACTTGAGATCCCACTTAGTGACCTGGACTTTCCATCTTACCCTCCCTCTCCTAGTTCTTCAATGCATTGATCAAGCAGGTCTTCATCCATTATCTGCAGGTTTAACATGTCTCCCCGCAAGACTATGTACTCCCTAAGGACAGAGAGGCTCCAACCTTGGGACCTTCTCAGCGCCCAATTGCTTATTCTTCTACCCCACCGGACCCAGTAGCAGCTTTTTCTGCATCCATTGAAAGAATCATGGGATTTTGTTGGTTTGCTTGTTGATAGGGTCAATTATGTGGGTGGTTTTCCTAATATTGAACCAGCCCTGCATCCCTGGTATCAATCCCACTTGCTCATGGTGAATGACCCTTCTGATCACTTGCTGGAGTCTTTTTGCTAGTATCCTATTTAAGATTTGTGCATCTATATTCATTAGGGAGATTGGTCTATCGTTGTCTTTCTCTGTTTTTTGACCTGCCTGGCTTTGGAATCAGTACCATGTGTGTGTCATGAAAGGAAGTTGGTAGAACCCCCTCTTTGCTTATTATGTCAAATAGTTTGTATAGTATCGGGATGAGCTGTTCTTTGAATGTTTGATAGAATTCACTTGTGAATCCATCAGGCCCTGGGGATTTTTTCTTAGGGAGTTCTTTGCTGGCCTGTTGGATTTCATTTTCTGACATGGGATTATTTCAGAATTCTCTTTCTTCTTCTGTTAGTCTAGTGTAAAAATGGAGATTGAATCCAGGACTCCAGTCCCCAGAAGTCCTTGCTCACTTCCCAGAATGCTTTGTAATCGCACTGAATTCTCACCTGAAGGTCTCTTTCCTACTTCCCCTTCAGAGCAGACTCATCTCATGATGTGAGAGAAATTTGAATGGGCCTCTCGGCCCACCTAGCACCTGCTTCTCTTACTTGTATATTCTTCAATTCCTGATCTTAAATAAAACTCTAAACATATAATACTCCTGGCAGAGAGAAACTAATTTCTACCTGCCTCAGTTTCCCCCTAAATTTTAGTCTTACAGTTTGGCTTCACCACTTCGGGAAAATGAAATATCTCAATCTGCTGATTCTTTTTTCTACTAAGTTCGGCTTTTAATAGCTACTGCCTAGAAAATTTTTTAAGCCACGTTTCTCCAAGATGCTTTTTTAGAAAACCATCTTGATCAGCTCCTGCCTGCAGCCATCCCCTTCAGACATTCTTGATTCAATAGCGATCACCTGGTCACAGCCCTCCTGGCCCAGCTACTGTTGCCTGTAATCTGGACCGGTTTCATTGATATTGCTCACCTGGTCCTGGCCCTGCCGACCCCGGTGCTCTCTCTCTCACTGTCTCTCTCTGCCTCTCTCTCTCTCTTTGTCTCTGTCTCTGTCTCTGCCTCCCTCTTCCTCTCCCTCTCTCTCCCTCTCTGTCTCTCTCTGTCTTTCTCTGTCTGTCTCTCTCTGTCTCTCTGTCTCTCTGTCTCTCTCTCTGTCTCTCTCTCTCTCTCTGTCTCTCTCTCTCAATCACCTGGTCCCTGTTTAACCCAGATCGAGATCACCTGCTGACCCGCCTGCTCAGCAGACTCTAGCCTTGGAGCAGATTGCTCATCCCCCCCAGGCTCAGGACTCATTTCTACCAGGTGGTAAAAACTGGGTAACTTTCCCTTAGGCTAAGCCTCCATTTGTGGGGGTGGGATCATAGGAGGGGAGAGAAAAAAAGGGAGAGAAGAAAGTTTTTTTTTTTCCAAGTAGGAACTTAAAAACATGGCTATTTTACAAGGATATCTTTTCATTGCATTGATCCTTTTATTCACTTCACCTGCGTGTCAGGGAAAAAATTCAGCTCTGTACAACCTTTTAGCTAACTTTGGGGAGGCAGCTGGGTGTCTCAGGGGACTGAGGGCGAGGCCTAGAGGCGCGAGGTCCTGGTTTGGAATATGGCCTGAGTCACTTCATGGTGGTGTGGCCCTGAGCACATCCCTTACCCCCATTGCCTAGCCCATATCAATTTGCCTTCTGACAATAGACATCTCAATGGATAAAAAATCCAAGGAACTTTAAAGAGAATGGAGATTGTATTTTGAGGGCATCTCAGACTCCAAAGCTTTATACAAATCTCTGTATTCTATTGCATTTTACTCTTTGCTTTGTTTATGATTTAACTGTGTGATATTAAGTATATATTTTACTGCATTCAATAGTATTCTGTTATGCTGTTCATTTTAATGCACTGAGATTTAACTACTGTTAAATTCTGTCCCTTTTTTTTTTAAAGATAAAATTCAAGATCCCAATGGATCTGGATATTCTTCCCTCTCAGAGTTGATTTCACTGAGAGTAAGGCTTAAGTAAAAACTCTCTTCCTCTCCTTCTTATAGGAGAATTCTTCCCCTCCCCTTCCCATGTGTATCTTTGTGTGAGAAAGATTATTCTATTTGGGTTTTTTTCCTATTTCTTGGAGCATATCTTAGTACCATCAACGATTCCCCCCCTCCTTTTTTCTTTCTATCTCCCCCTTTCTCCATATCCTCTTGATGCCCCAAACTTTCCCTATGAGTGATTCTTCTTACTACTCTAACGATGCATACAATTTTTGAGAGTTACACATTAATTTTCCCCAAAGTTTCTCTTGCTCTTTGTGTTTGGATGTCAAACTTTGCACAGAGCTCTGGTCTTTTCTTTACAAACACTTGGAAGAAATCTTGCCTTTTGCTGAATGAACATACTTTCCCCTGGATCCTTCCTCTATATTCACTAAAATCACGAGAAATTTCCAGCTGACTTGGGTATTTGATTCGGGATATCCCTTGCTGACCAATAATGACATAGAGTTAGGTCAGAGACTCAAAGGTATCCTTTACAAAAACTATCAGCTCTGTGACAGTGATTTGTACAGAGTGAATACTTGTGAAACGCTGGGTATAACTAGGTGCCAGAGAAAGAATCATCACCACTGATAGAGGATATGCAAAAAGAGTTGTAAATTAGACATTGGATGAGGGAGGGGATTATGACCAAACTAGAGGTAGAGGTCACAGAAATGAAAATAAAGGATTTGGATTACATGAAATGAAGTGTCCTTTTGCACAAGCAAAATTAATGCAGCCAAAATCAGAAGGAAGACAGGGAACTGGTGGAAAATTTTGCAACAGATTACTCTGGTAAAAGCCTTATTCCTCAAATGTGTAGGAAACCTAGTCAAATGTAGAGAAATGAGAGCAATTCTCCAGTGGATCAATGATCAAAAGACATGAACAAGCAGTTTTCAGGAGAAGAAAGCAAAGCTAGGTGGCTCAGTGGATTGAGAGAGAGAGAGAGAGAGAGAGGATCCAAGGTGAGAGTCTGCATTCAAATCTGGCCTCAGGCACTTCTTAGCTGTGTGATCTTAGTCAATGCAGTTCATCTCAATTGACTAGACCTTGCCACTCTGCTGACTTGGAAAGTTCTGTGTTTGTTGTTGTTGTTTGACCTTTGGGGTGAGTTCTCACCCCTGAGCAGGAAGGACCACAGCCTGGGGGTTAGGCAGGAGCAGGTTCACACCTTTGTGGAATCCTCCCTGAGTAGGTGTGAACCCTTGGTGACAGGGCAGTATAAATTCGGGAGACAACTAGATGCCTCAGTATTTGGAGAGCCAGACCTGCAGACAGGAGGTCCTAGGTTCCAGTCCAGCTTCAGATACTTCCCAGCTAAGTGATCCTGAACAAGTCGCTTAACTCCCAATTGACTAGACCTTGCCATTCCACTGCTTTGGAACTTTACCAATTCCAAGAAGAAGGCAAGGGCTTAGAAAATATTGTTTTGGAGTACAGCGCAGCTGATTCCAGCCATTTTACCTGTGGAGTCCTCCAGATCAGACAGGCTGCCTGTGTCTTCCTTCCCTACTGACCGAGACAGAAGGTGAGAGGGTTGGTGGGGTTTGTGCTCGTTTGGGTCACGGTTTGACATTTGGGGTGATTTCTCAGGCCTGAGAAGGAAGGACCACAGGCTTGTATTTAGGCACCAGCTGGTTCCCTCCTTTGGGGAATCCTCCCTGAGAAGGTGTGATTCAGGAGGAGAAGCCCCTGGTCAAACAACTCCCTCAAGAGCAGGACCTGATCAAAGCCCAAAGAACCCAAATCGGCAGGAAGAGAAAGGTGTTGGAAACGATGAATGAGACCCAAAGGAACACTTCGAAGGTCCCAAGAGATGAAAAGCCCCCACAGAAGAAGATAGCCATGGACCGGGGGGACCCTATGGACGATCTCATCTGCAGCCGGCGTCCATGCCGACCTCGTCCCCCTCCCGCTCCACGCAAAAACCAGAAGATTTCTCCACTTCCACCTCAACCTCCCCAGCTCCCTGTGGAAAGGATGGAGAAGACTCCTCTGAAGGCCAAAGACGAAGATAGTCTAAAGACCCTACCTCCACTTCACTTGGCTCAGAGAGAACAGGAAGCACCCAAAAAAACAAAGATTTCCTCACATCCAGGACAACCTCTCCAGGGCCCTGTGGAAAGGACACAGAAGAGTCCTCAAAAGCCCGAGGACAAAGCAATTCCGAAGACTCAGCTACCTCCAATGGAGTTAGCTAAGAGAGAACGGGAAACACCCAAAGAACACCCATTGCCCAAGACCGGCCAGGCCAACCCTCCTCAAAAGAGGAAAACCATGCCTGTGGACCCTAATGACGATCTCATCTCCAGCTGGTTTCCATGCCCACCTCTTTGCCCTTGCCCTCCTCTCAAAAAACTGAAGATATCACCCCATGCAGTACAGACTCCCCAGGTGCTTGGGGAAAAGACTGAGAAGACTCCTAAGAAGCCCAAGGACAAAGCAATCCACAAGACTCGCCTACCGCCTATTGAGTTGGCTCAGGGAAAACCCGAAGCACACCAAAACCAGAAGATGTCTAGAGATATACTGCACCCTTCCCAGGTCCCCGTGGAAAGGGCTGTGGAGACTCCTAAGAAGCCCAAAGACAAAGCAAATGAAAAGCCTCAGCTACCTCCAAAGGAGTTAGCTAAGAAAGAATCTGAAGCACCCCAAAGACAGAAGATGTCTAGAGATCCAGGACAGCCTTCCCAGGTCCCCGAGGAAAGGACTGGGAAGACTCCTGTCATCTCCAAAGACCAAAATAACCAAAAGACTCTTCCTCCATTTGAGTTGGCTCAGGGAAAACTTGAAGCACCCAAAAGAGAGAAGATGTCTAGACATCCAGTAGAGCCTTCCCAGGTGCTTGGGGAAAAGACTGAGAAGACTCCCAAGAAGCCCAAGGACAAAGCAATCCACAAGACTCGCCTACCGCCTATTGAGTTGGCTCAGGGAAAACCCGAAGCACCCCAAAACCAGAAGATGTCTAGAGATCCACTACACCCTTCCCAGGTCCCCGTGGAAAGGGCGGTGGACACTCGTAAGGCCCAAAGACAAAGCAAATGAAAAGCCTCAGCTACCTCCAAAGGAGTTAGCTAAGAAAGAATCTGAAGTACCCCAAAGACAGAAGATGTCTAGAGATCCAGGACAGCCTTCCCAGGTCCCCGAGGAAAGGACTGGGAAGACTCCTGTCATCTCCAAAGACCAAAATAACCAAAAGACTCTTCCTCCATTTGAGTTGGCTCAGGGAAAACTTGAAGCACCCAAAAGAGAGAAGATGTCTAGACATCCAGTAGAGCCTTCCCAGGTGCTTGGGGAAAAGACTGAGAAGACTCCTAAGAAGCCCAAGGACAAAGCAAATGAAAAGCCTCAGCTACCTCCAAAGGAGTTAGCTAAGAAAGAATCTGAAGCACCCCAAAGACAAGAAGATGTTTAGAGATCCAGTACAACCTTCCCACGTCCCCGTAGAAAGGACTGGGAAGACTCCTGTCATGTCCAAAGACCAAAATAGCCAGAAGCCTCTACTTCCACTTGAGTTGCCGCAGGGAAAACCTGAAGAACCCCCAAAACAGAAGATGTCTAGAGATGCAGTACAGCCTTCCCAGGTCCCCGAGGAAGGGACTGTGGAGACTCCTAAGAAGCCCAACGACAAAGCAATCCACAAGACTCGGCTACCTCCAATGGAGTTAGCCAAGAGAGAACCCAAAGCACCCAAGAAACACCCATTGCCCCAGGCCGGCCAGGCCAACCCTCCTCAAAAGAGGAAAGCCACCTATGTGGACCCTATTGACCATCTCATCTGCAGCCGGCTCCCTTGCCGACCTCTTCCCTCTTGCCCTCCACCCAAAAAACTGAAGATATCTCCCCATGCAGAACAGACTCCCCAGGTCCCCCTGGGCAGGACTGAGAAGAATCTTGACAAGTCCAAAGACAAAACAATTCAAAAGACTCAGCTACCTCCAGCTGCTTTGGCTCAGAGAGAACCTCAAGCACCCAAAGCACAGAAGGTATCTCCCCATCCAGTCCAGACTCCCCAGGCCCCTGTGCATAGCACTGAGCAGGCTCCTGTGAAGCCCAAAGACAAGGATAGTCAAAAGGCCCTCCTATCTCCAGTTGCCTTAGCTCAGAGAGAACCTGAAGCTCCCCCACAGCCCCTGCGGAAAGACTGGTGTCTTCAAAATTGGATTGAGAAGAAATACAGGAGTTTAACGCAGCCTTGCCAGAAAGAAGCAGACTTCACGGCCCAGCCTCAAAAAGCAGTGATCTCTCCACCCCGGGCAGCCTCAGTTCCTGCCTATCTCCTGGCCCATCCTGCCAAGAGGTCTCAAGATCCCCAAAGCTCTGCCAAGCCATGGTTGCATGGTTCATCTGACCATCGGTGCAAAATACCTAGAAACTCTCTATCCCCAAATGACCAGCAATTGGCCCAGGAGCCCACAGTTGCTTCCCTGCAAGTTACTCGGGATGTTCTGGCCAGATCACTCCCCAGACAACAGCCATTCGGTAAGGACATGCAACCTGTCCTCCCACAGGAGTCAGGTGCCGACATACCCCACATTCCTTCTCAGGACAGAAATCCAAAGGCCCTGACCCCAAATCTTCAACTCAGTATTCTGTATGAGGATCTCCAACTTTCTGACACAGATGAAGAAGAAGAGGAGGAGAAAGAGGTGGAGAATAAATGAAGAAACACAAAGAGCAGAAGATTTGCCATCTTGGGATATGGGGATGTCTGGGCTCTTGCAGGGGGAGAGGAGACAAGATGATGACATTTGGGAGCCATCTCATATTCCTGGCAAGGTGCTTCAAAAATCATTTTACTTGAGATCCCACTTAGTGACCTGGACTTTCCATCTTACCCTCCCTCTCCTAGTTCTTCAATGCATTGATCAAGCAGGTCTTCATCCATTATCTGCAGGTTTAACATGTCTCCCCGCAAGACTATGTACTCCCTAAGGACAGAGAGGCTCCAACCTTGGGACCTTCTCAGCGCCCAATTGCTTATTCTTCTACCCCACCGGACCCAGTAGCAGCTTTTTCTGCATCCATTGAAAGAATCATGGGATTTTGTTGGTTTGCTTGTTGATAGGGTCAATTATGTGGGTGGTTTTCCTAATATTGAACCAGCCCTGCATCCCTGGTATCAATCCCACTTGCTCATGGTGAATGACCCTTCTGATCACTTGCTGGAGTCTTTTTGCTAGTATCCTATTTAAGATTTGTGCATCTATATTCATTAGGGAGATTGGTCTATCGTTGCCTTTCTCTGTTTTTTGACCTGCCTGGCTTTGGAATCAGTACCATGTGTGTGTCATGAAAGGAAGTTGGTAGAACCCCCTCTTTGCTTATTATGTCAAATAGTTTGTATAGTATCGGGATGAGCTGTTCTTTGAATGTTTGATAGAATTCACTTGTGAATCCATCAGGCCCTGGGGATTTTTTCTTAGGGAGTTCTTTGCTGGCCTGTTGGATTTCATTTTCTGACATGGGATTATTTCAGAATTCTCTTTCTTCTTCTGTTAGTCTAGTGTAAAAATGGAGATTGAATCCAGGACTCCAGTCCCCAGAAGTCCTTGCTCACTTCCCAGAATGCTTTGTAATCGCACTGAATTCTCACCTGAAGGTCTCTTTCCTACTTCCCCTTCAGAGCAGACTCATCTCATGATGTGAGAGAAATTTGAATGGGCCTCTCGGCCCACCTAGCACCTGCTTCTCTTACTTGTATATTCTTCAATTCCTGATCTTAAATAAAACTCTAAACATATAATACTCCTGGCAGAGAGAAACTAATTTCTACCTGCCTCAGTTTCCCCCTAAATTTTAGTCTTACAGTTTGGCTTCACCACTTCGGGAAAATGAAATATCTCAATCTGCTGATTCTTTTTTCTACTAAGTTCGGCTTTTAATAGCTACTGCCTAGAAAATTTTTTAAGCCACGTTTCTCCAAGATGCTTTTTTAGAAAACCATCTTGATCAGCTCCTGCCTGCAGCCATCCCCTTCAGACATTCTTGATTCAATAGCGATCACCTGGTCACAGCCCTCCTGGCCCAGCTACTGTTGCCTGTAATCTGGACCGGTTTCATTGATATTGCTCACCTGGTCCTGGCCCTGCCGACCCCGGTGCTCTCTCTCTCACTGTCTCTCTCTGCCTCTCTCTCTCTCTTTGTCTCTGTCTCTGTCTCTGCCTCCCTCTTCCTCTCCCTCTCTCTCCCTCTCTGTCTCTCTCTGTCTTTCTCTGTCTGTCTCTCTCTGTCTCTCTGTCTCTCTGTCTCTCTCTCTGTCTCTCTCTCTCTCTCTGTCTCTCTCTCTCAATCACCTGGTCCCTGTTTAACCCAGATCGAGATCACCTGCTGACCCGCCTGCTCAGCAGACTCTAGCCTTGGAGCAGATTGCTCATCCCCCCCAGGCTCAGGACTCATTTCTACCAGGTGGTAAAAACTGGGTAACTTTCCCTTAGGCTAAGCCTCCATTTGTGGGGGTGGGATCATAGGAGGGGAGAGAAAAAAAGGGAGAGAAGAAAGTTTTTTTTTTTCCAAGTAGGAACTTAAAAACATGGCTATTTTACAAGGATATCTTTTCATTGCATTGATCCTTTTATTCACTTCACCTGCGTGTCAGGGAAAAAATTCAGCTCTGTACAACCTTTTAGCTAACTTTGGGGAGGCAGCTGGGTGTCTCAGGGGACTGAGGGCGAGGCCTAGAGGCGCGAGGTCCTGGTTTGGAATATGGCCTGAGTCACTTCATGGTGGTGTGGCCCTGAGCACATCCCTTACCCCCATTGCCTAGCCCATATCAATTTGCCTTCTGACAATAGACATCTCAATGGATAAAAAATCCAAGGAACTTTAAAGAGAATGGAGATTGTATTTTGAGGGCATCTCAGACTCCAAAGCTTTATACAAATCTCTGTATTCTATTGCATTTTACTCTTTGCTTTGTTTATGATTTAACTGTGTGATATTAAGTATATATTTTACTGCATTCAATAGTATTCTGTTATGCTGTTCATTTTAATGCACTGAGATTTAACTACTGTTAAATTCTGTCCCTTTTTTTTTTAAAGATAAAATTCAAGATCCCAATGGATCTGGATATTCTTCCCTCTCAGAGTTGATTTCACTGAGAGTAAGGCTTAAGTAAAAACTCTCTTCCTCTCCTTCTTATAGGAGAATTCTTCCCCTCCCCTTCCCATGTGTATCTTTGTGTGAGAAAGATTATTCTATTTGGGTTTTTTTCCTATTTCTTGGAGCATATCTTAGTACCATCAACGATTCCCCCCCTCCTTTTTTCTTTCTATCTCCCCCTTTCTCCATATCCTCTTGATGCCCCAAACTTTCCCTATGCGTGATTCTTCTTACTACTCTAACGATGCATACAATTTTTGAGAGTTACACATTAATTTTCCCCAAAGTTTCTCTTGCTCTTTGTGTTTGGATGTCAAACTTTGCACAGAGCTCTGGTCTTTTCTTTACAAACACTTGGAAGAAATCTTGCCTTTTGCTGAATGAACATACTTTCCCCTGGATCCTTCCTCTATATTCACTAAAATCACGAGAAATTTCCAGCTGACTTGGGTATTTGATTCGGGATATCCCTTGCTGACCAATAATGACATAGAGTTAGGTCAGAGACTCAAAGGTATCCTTTACAAAAACTATCAGCTCTGTGACAGTGATTTGTACAGAGTGAATACTTGTGAAACACTGGGTATAACTAGGTGCCAGAGAAAGAATCATCACCACTGATAGAGGATATGCAAAAAGAGTTGTAAATTAGACATTGGATGAGGGAGGGGATTATGACCAAACTAGAGGTAGAGGTCACAGAAATGAAAATAAAGGATTTGGATTACATGAAATGAAGTGTCCTTTTGCACAAGCAAAATTAATGCAGCCAAAATCAGAAGGAAGACAGGGAACTGGTGGAAAATTTTGCAACAGATTACTCTGGTAAAAGCCTTATTCCTCAAATGTGTAGGAAACCTAGTCAAATGTAGAGAAATGAGAGCAATTCTCCAGTGGATCAATGATCAAAAGACATGAACAAGCAGTTTTCAGGAGAAGAAAGCAAAGCTAGGTGGCTCAGTGGATTGAGAGAGAGAGAGAGAGAGAGAGAGAGAGGATCCAAGGTGAGAGTCTGCATTCAAATCTGGCCTCAGGCACTTCTTAGCTGTGTGATCTTAGTCAATGCAGTTCATCTCAATTGACTAGACCTTGCCACTCTGCTGACTTGGAAAGTTCTGTGTTTGTTGTTGTTGTTTGACCTTTGGGGTGAGTTCTCACCCCTGAGCAGGAAGGACCACAGCCTGGGGGTTAGGCAGGAGCAGGTTCACACCTTTGTGGAATCCTCCCTGAGTAGGTGTGAACCCTTGGTGACAGGGCAGTATAAATTCGGGAGACAACTAGATGCCTCAGTATTTGGAGAGCCAGACCTGCAGACAGGAGGTCCTAGGTTCCAGTCCAGCTTCAGATACTTCCCAGCTAAGTGATCCTGAACAAGTCGCTTAACTCCCAATTGACTAGACCTTGCCATTCCACTGCTTTGGAACTTTACCAATTCCAAGAAGAAGGCAAGGGCTTAGAAAATATTGTTTTGGAGTACAGCGCAGCTGATTCCAGCCATTTTACCTGTGGAGTCCTCCAGATCAGACAGGCTGCCTGTGTCTTCCTTCCCTACTGACCGAGACAGAAGGTGAGAGGGTTGGTGGGGTTTGTGCTCGTTTGGGTCACGGTTTGACATTTGGGGTGATTTCTCAGGCCTGAGAAGGAAGGACCACAGGCTTGTATTTAGGCACCAGCTGGTTCCCTCCTTTGGGGAATCCTCCCTGAGAAGGTGTGATTCAGGAGGAGAAGCCCCTGGTCAAACAACTCCCTCAAGAGCAGGACCTGATCAAAGCCCAAAGAACCCAAATCGGCAGGAAGAGAAAGGTGTTGGAAACGATGAATGAGACCCAAAGGAACACTTCGAAGGTCCCAAGAGATGAAAAGCCCCCACAGAAGAAGATAGCCATGGACCGGGGGGACCCTATGGACGATCTCATCTGCAGCCGGCGTCCATGCCGACCTCGTCCCCCTCCCGCTCCACGCAAAAACCAGAAGATTTCTCCACTTCCACCTCAACCTCCCCAGCTCCCTGTGGAAAGGATGGAGAAGACTCCTCTGAAGGCCAAAGACGAAGATAGTCTAAAGACCCTACCTCCACTTCACTTGGCTCAGAGAGAACAGGAAGCACCCAAAAAAACAAAGATTTCCTCACATCCAGGACAACCTCTCCAGGGCCCTGTGGAAAGGACACAGAAGAGTCCTCAAAAGCCCGAGGACAAAGCAATTCCGAAGACTCAGCTACCTCCAATGGAGTTAGCTAAGAGAGAACGGGAAACACCCAAAGAACACCCATTGCCCAAGACCGGCCAGGCCAACCCTCCTCAAAAGAGGAAAACCATGCCTGTGGACCCTAATGACGATCTCATCTCCAGCTGGTTTCCATGCCCACCTCTTTGCCCTTGCCCTCCTCTCAAAAAACTGAAGATATCACCCCATGCAGTACAGACTCCCCAGGTGCTTGGGGAAAAGACTGAGAAGACTCCTAAGAAGCCCAAGGACAAAGCAATCCACAAGACTCGCCTACCGCCTATTGAGTTGGCTCAGGGAAAACCCGAAGCACACCAAAACCAGAAGATGTCTAGAGATATACTGCACCCTTCCCAGGTCCCCGTGGAAAGGGCTGTGGAGACTCCTAAGAAGCCCAAAGACAAAGCAAATGAAAAGCCTCAGCTACCTCCAAAGGAGTTAGCTAAGAAAGAATCTGAAGCACCCCAAAGACAGAAGATGTCTAGAGATCCAGGACAGCCTTCCCAGGTCCCCGAGGAAAGGACTGGGAAGACTCCTGTCATCTCCAAAGACCAAAATAACCAAAAGACTCTTCCTCCATTTGAGTTGGCTCAGGGAAAACTTGAAGCACCCAAAAGAGAGAAGATGTCTAGACATCCAGTAGAGCCTTCCCAGGTGCTTGGGGAAAAGACTGAGAAGACTCCCAAGAAGCCCAAGGACAAAGCAATCCACAAGACTCGCCTACCGCCTATTGAGTTGGCTCAGGGAAAACCCGAAGCACCCCAAAACCAGAAGATGTCTAGAGATCCACTACACCCTTCCCAGGTCCCCGTGGAAAGGGCGGTGGACACTCGTAAGATGCCCAAAGACAAAGCAAATGAAAAGCCTCAGCTACCTCCAAAGGAGTTAGCTAAGAAAGAATCTGAAGTACCCCAAAGACAGAAGATGTCTAGAGATCCAGGACAGCCTTCCCAGGTCCCCGAGGAAAGGACTGGGAAGACTCCTGTCATCTCCAAAGACCAAAATAACCAAAAGACTCTTCCTCCATTTGAGTTGGCTCAGGGAAAACTTGAAGCACCCAAAAGAGAGAAGATGTCTAGACATCCAGTAGAGCCTTCCCAGGTGCTTGGGGAAAAGACTGAGAAGACTCCTAAGAAGCCCAAGGACAAAGCAAATGAAAAGCCTCAGCTACCTCCAAAGGAGTTAGCTAAGAAAGAATCTGAAGCACCCCAAAGACAGAAGATGTTTAGAGATCCAGTACAACCTTCCCACGTCCCCGTAGAAAGGACTGGGAAGACTCCTGTCATGTCCAAAGACCAAAATAGCCAGAAGCCTCTACTTCCACTTGAGTTGCCGCAGGGAAAACCTGAAGAACCCCCAAAACAGAAGATGTCTAGAGATGCAGTACAGCCTTCCCAGGTCCCCGAGGAAGGGACTGTGGAGACTCCTAAGAAGCCCAACGACAAAGCAATCCACAAGACTCGGCTACCTCCAATGGAGTTAGCCAAGAGAGAACCCAAAGCACCCAAGAAACACCCATTGCCCCAGGCCGGCCAGGCCAACCCTCCTCAAAAGAGGAAAGCCACCTATGTGGACCCTATTGACCATCTCATCTGCAGCCGGCTCCCTTGCCGACCTCTTCCCTCTTGCCCTCCACCCAAAAAACTGAAGATATCTCCCCATGCAGAACAGACTCCCCAGGTCCCCCTGGGCAGGACTGAGAAGAATCTTGACAAGTCCAAAGACAAAACAATTCAAAAGACTCAGCTACCTCCAGCTGCTTTGGCTCAGAGAGAACCTCAAGCACCCAAAGCACAGAAGGTATCTCCCCATCCAGTCCAGACTCCCCAGGCCCCTGTGCATAGCACTGAGCAGGCTCCTGTGAAGCCCAAAGACAAGGATAGTCAAAAGGCCCTCCTATCTCCAGTTGCCTTAGCTCAGAGAGAACCTGAAGCTCCCCCACAGCCCCTGCGGAAAGACTGGTGTCTTCAAAATTGGATTGAGAAGAAATACAGGAGTTTAACGCAGCCTTGCCAGAAAGAAGCAGACTTCACGGCCCAGCCTCAAAAAGCAGTGATCTCTCCACCCCGGGCAGCCTCAGTTCCTGCCTATCTCCTGGCCCATCCTGCCAAGAGGTCTCAAGATCCCCAAAGCTCTGCCAAGCCATGGTTGCATGGTTCATCTGACCATCGGTGCAAAATACCTAGAAACTCTCTATCCCCAAATGACCAGCAATTGGCCCAGGAGCCCACAGTTGCTTCCCTGCAAGTTACTCGGGATGTTCTGGCCAGATCACTCCCCAGACAACAGCCATTCGGTAAGGACATGCAACCTGTCCTCCCACAGGAGTCAGGTGCCGACATACCCCACATTCCTTCTCAGGACAGAAATCCAAAGGCCCTGACCCCAAATCTTCAACTCAGTATTCTGTATGAGGATCTCCAACTTTCTGACACAGATGAAGAAGAAGAGGAGGAGAAAGAGGTGGAGAATAAATGAAGAAACACAAAGAGCAGAAGATTTGCCATCTTGGGATATGGGGATGTCTGGGCTCTTGCAGGGGGAGAGGAGACAAGATGATGACATTTGGGAGCCATCTCATATTCCTGGCAAGGTGCTTCAAAAATCATTTTACTTGAGATCCCACTTAGTGACCTGGACTTTCCATCTTACCCTCCCTCTCCTAGTTCTTCAATGCATTGATCAAGCAGGTCTTCATCCATTATCTGCAGGTTTAACATGTCTCCCCGCAAGACTATGTACTCCCTAAGGACAGAGAGGCTCCAACCTTGGGACCTTCTCAGCGCCCAATTGCTTATTCTTCTACCCCACCGGACCCAGTAGCAGCTTTTTCTGCATCCATTGAAAGAATCATGGGATTTTGTTGGTTTGCTTGTTGATAGGGTCAATTATGTGGGTGGTTTTCCTAATATTGAACCAGCCCTGCATCCCTGGTATCAATCCCACTTGCTCATGGTGAATGACCCTTCTGATCACTTGCTGGAGTCTTTTTGCTAGTATCCTATTTAAGATTTGTGCATCTATATTCATTAGGGAGATTGGTCTATCGTTGCCTTTCTCTGTTTTTTGACCTGCCTGGCTTTGGAATCAGTACCATGTGTGTGTCATGAAAGGAAGTTGGTAGAACCCCCTCTTTGCTTATTATGTCAAATAGTTTGTATAGTATCGGGATGAGCTGTTCTTTGAATGTTTGATAGAATTCACTTGTGAATCCATCAGGCCCTGGGGATTTTTTCTTAGGGAGTTCTTTGCTGGCCTGTTGGATTTCATTTTCTGACATGGGATTATTTCAGAATTCTCTTTCTTCTTCTGTTAGTCTAGTGTAAAAATGGAGATTGAATCCAGGACTCCAGTCCCCAGAAGTCCTTGCTCACTTCCCAGAATGCTTTGTAATCGCACTGAATTCTCACCTGAAGGTCTCTTTCCTACTTCCCCTTCAGAGCAGACTCATCTCATGATGTGAGAGAAATTTGAATGGGCCTCTCGGCCCACCTAGCACCTGCTTCTCTTACTTGTATATTCTTCAATTCCTGATCTTAAATAAAACTCTAAACATATAATACTCCTGGCAGAGAGAAACTAATTTCTACCTGCCTCAGTTTCCCCCTAAATTTTTAGTCTTACAGTTTGGCTTCACCACTTCGGGAAAATGAAATATCTCAATCTGCTGATTCTTTTTTCTACTAAGTTCGGCTTTTAATAGCTACTGCCTAGAAAATTTTTTAAGCCACGTTTCTCCAAGATGCTTTTTTAGAAAACCATCTTGATCAGCTCCTGCCTGCAGCCATCCCCTTCAGACATTCTTGATTCAATAGCGATCACCTGGTCACAGCCCTCCTGGCCCAGCTACTGTTGCCTGTAATCTGGACCGGTTTCATTGATATTGCTCACCTGGTCCTGGCCCTGCCGACCCCGGTGCTCTCTCTCTCACTGTCTCTCTCTGCCTCTCTCTCTCTCTTTGTCTCTGTCTCTGTCTCTGCCTCCCTCTTCCTCTCCCTCTCTCTCCCTCTCTGTCTCTCTCTGTCTTTCTCTGTCTGTCTCTCTCTGTCTCTCTGTCTCTCTGTCTCTCTCTCTGTCTCTCTCTCTCTCTCTGTCTCTCTCTCTCAATCACCTGGTCCCTGTTTAACCCAGATCGAGATCACCTGCTGACCCGCCTGCTCAGCAGACTCTAGCCTTGGAGCAGATTGCTCATCCCCCCCAGGCTCAGGACTCATTTCTACCAGGTGGTAAAAACTGGGTAACTTTCCCTTAGGCTAAGCCTCCATTTGTGGGGGTGGGATCATAGGAGGGGAGAGAAAAAAAGGGAGAGAAGAAAGTTTTTTTTTTTCCAAGTAGGAACTTAAAAACATGGCTATTTTACAAGGATATCTTTTCATTGCATTGATCCTTTTATTCACTTCACCTGCGTGTCAGGGAAAAAATTCAGCTCTGTACAACCTTTTAGCTAACTTTGGGGAGGCAGCTGGGTGTCTCAGGGGACTGAGGGCGAGGCCTAGAGGCGCGAGGTCCTGGTTTGGAATATGGCCTGAGTCACTTCATGGTGGTGTGGCCCTGAGCACATCCCTTACCCCCATTGCCTAGCCCATATCAATTTGCCTTCTGACAATAGACATCTCAATGGATAAAAAATCCAAGGAACTTTAAAGAGAATGGAGATTGTATTTTGAGGGCATCTCAGACTCCAAAGCTTTATACAAATCTCTGTATTCTATTGCATTTTACTCTTTGCTTTGTTTATGATTTAACTGTGTGATATTAAGTATATATTTTACTGCATTCAATAGTATTCTGTTATGCTGTTCATTTTAATGCACTGAGATTTAACTACTGTTAAATTCTGTCCCTTTTTTTTTTAAGATAAAATTCAAGATCCCAATGGATCTGGATATTCTTCCCTCTCAGAGTTGATTTCACTGAGAGTAAGGCTTAAGTAAAAACTCTCTTCCTCTCCTTCTTATAGGAGAATTCTTCCCCTCCCCTTCCCATGTGTATCTTTGTGTGAGAAAGATTATTCTATTTGGGTTTTTTTCCTATTTCTTGGAGCATATCTTAGTACCATCAACGATTCCCCCCCTCCTTTTTTCTTTCTATCTCCCCCTTTCTCCATATCCTCTTGATGCCCCAAACTTTCCCTATGCGTGATTCTTCTTACTACTCTAACGATGCATACAATTTTTGAGAGTTACACATTAATTTTCCCCAAAGTTTCTCTTGCTCTTTGTGTTTGGATGTCAAACTTTGCACAGAGCTCTGGTCTTTTCTTTACAAACACTTGGAAGAAATCTTGCCTTTTGCTGAATGAACATACTTTCCCCTGGATCCTTCCTCTATATTCACTAAAATCACGAGAAATTTCCAGCTGACTTGGGTATTTGATTCGGGATATCCCTTGCTGACCAATAATGACATAGAGTTAGGTCAGAGACTCAAAGGTATCCTTTACAAAAACTATCAGCTCTGTGACAGTGATTTGTACAGAGTGAATACTTGTGAAACACTGGGTATAACTAGGTGCCAGAGAAAGAATCATCACCACTGATAGAGGATATGCAAAAAGAGTTGTAAATTAGACATTGGATGAGGGAGGGGATTATGACCAAACTAGAGGTAGAGGTCACAGAAATGAAAATAAAGGATTTGGATTACATGAAATGAAGTGTCCTTTTGCACAAGCAAAATTAATGCAGCCAAAATCAGAAGGAAGACAGGGAACTGGTGGAAAATTTTGCAACAGATTACTCTGGTAAAAGCCTTATTCCTCAAATGTGTAGGAAACCTAGTCAAATGTAGAGAAATGAGAGCAATTCTCCAGTGGATCAATGATCAAAAGACATGAACAAGCAGTTTTCAGGAGAAGAAAGCAAAGCTAGGTGGCTCAGTGGATTGAGAGAGAGAGAGAGAGAGAGAGAGAGAGGATCCAAGGTGAGAGTCTGCATTCAAATCTGGCCTCAGGCACTTCTTAGCTGTGTGATCTTAGTCAATGCAGTTCATCTCAATTGACTAGACCTTGCCACTCTGCTGACTTGGAAAGTTCTGTGTTTGTTGTTGTTGTTTGACCTTTGGGGTGAGTTCTCACCCCTGAGCAGGAAGGACCACAGCCTGGGGGTTAGGCAGGAGCAGGTTCACACCTTTGTGGAATCCTCCCTGAGTAGGTGTGAACCCTTGGTGACAGGGCAGTATAAATTCGGGAGACAACTAGATGCCTCAGTATTTGGAGAGCCAGACCTGCAGACAGGAGGTCCTAGGTTCCAGTCCAGCTTCAGATACTTCCCAGCTAAGTGATCCTGAACAAGTCGCTTAACTCCCAATTGACTAGACCTTGCCATTCCACTGCTTTGGAACTTTACCAATTCCAAGAAGAAGGCAAGGGCTTAGAAAATATTGTTTTGGAGTACAGCGCAGCTGATTCCAGCCATTTTACCTGTGGAGTCCTCCAGATCAGACAGGCTGCCTGTGTCTTCCTTCCCTACTGACCGAGACAGAAGGTGAGAGGGTTGGTGGGGTTTGTGCTCGTTTGGGTCACGGTTTGACATTTGGGGTGATTTCTCAGGCCTGAGAAGGAAGGACCACAGGCTTGTATTTAGGCACCAGCTGGTTCCCTCCTTTGGGGAATCCTCCCTGAGAAGGTGTGATTCAGGAGGAGAAGCCCCTGGTCAAACAACTCCCTCAAGAGCAGGACCTGATCAAAGCCCAAAGAACCCAAATCGGCAGGAAGAGAAAGGTGTTGGAAACGATGAATGAGACCCAAAGGAACACTTCGAAGGTCCCAAGAGATGAAAAGCCCCCACAGAAGAAGATAGCCATGGGCCGGGGGGACCCTATGGACGATCTCATCTGCAGCCGGCGTCCATGCCGACCTCGTCCCCCTCCCGCTCCACGCAAAAACCAGAAGATTTCTCCACTTCCACCTCAACCTCCCCAGCTCCCTGTGGAAAGGATGGAGAAGACTCCTCTGAAGGCCAAAGACGAAGATAGTCTAAAGACCCTACCTCCACTTCACTTGGCTCAGAGAGAACAGGAAGCACCCAAAAAAACAAAGATTTCCTCACATCCAGGACAACCTCTCCAGGGCCCTGTGGAAAGGACACAGAAGAGTCCTCAAAAGCCCGAGGACAAAGCAATTCCGAAGACTCAGCTACCTCCAATGGAGTTAGCTAAGAGAGAACGGGAAACACCCAAAGAACACCCATTGCCCAAGACCGGCCAGGCCAACCCTCCTCAAAAGAGGAAAACCATGCCTGTGGACCCTAATGACGATCTCATCTCCAGCTGGTTTCCATGCCCACCTCTTTGCCCTTGCCCTCCTCTCAAAAAACTGAAGATATCACCCCATGCAGTACAGACTCCCCAGGTGCTTGGGGAAAAGACTGAGAAGACTCCTAAGAAGCCCAAGGACAAAGCAATCCACAAGACTCGCCTACCGCCTATTGAGTTGGCTCAGGGAAAACCCGAAGCACACCAAAACCAGAAGATGTCTAGAGATATACTGCACCCTTCCCAGGTCCCCGTGGAAAGGGCTGTGGAGACTCCTAAGAAGCCCAAAGACAAAGCAAATGAAAAGCCTCAGCTACCTCCAAAGGAGTTAGCTAAGAAAGAATCTGAAGCACCCCAAAGACAGAAGATGTCTAGAGATCCAGGACAGCCTTCCCAGGTCCCCGAGGAAAGGACTGGGAAGACTCCTGTCATCTCCAAAGACCAAAATAACCAAAAGACTCTTCCTCCATTTGAGTTGGCTCAGGGAAAACTTGAAGCACCCAAAAGAGAGAAGATGTCTAGACATCCAGTAGAGCCTTCCCAGGTGCTTGGGGAAAAGACTGAGAAGACTCCCAAGAAGCCCAAGGACAAAGCAATCCACAAGACTCGCCTACCGCCTATTGAGTTGGCTCAGGGAAAACCCGAAGCACCCCAAAACCAGAAGATGTCTAGAGATCCACTACACCCTTCCCAGGTCCCCGTGGAAAGGGCGGTGGACACTCGTAAGATGCCCAAAGACAAAGCAAATGAAAAGCCTCAGCTACCTCCAAAGGAGTTAGCTAAGAAAGAATCTGAAGTACCCCAAAGACAGAAGATGTCTAGAGATCCAGGACAGCCTTCCCAGGTCCCCGAGGAAAGGACTGGGAAGACTCCTGTCATCTCCAAAGACCAAAATAACCAAAAGACTCTTCCTCCATTTGAGTTGGCTCAGGGAAAACTTGAAGCACCCAAAAGAGAGAAGATGTCTAGACATCCAGTAGAGCCTTCCCAGGTGCTTGGGGAAAAGACTGAGAAGACTCCTAAGAAGCCCAAGGACAAAGCAAATGAAAAGCCTCAGCTACCTCCAAAGGAGTTAGCTAAGAAAGAATCTGAAGCACCCCAAAGACAGAAGATGTTTAGAGATCCAGTACAACCTTCCCACGTCCCCGTAGAAAGGACTGGGAAGACTCCTGTCATGTCCAAAGACCAAAATAGCCAGAAGCCTCTACTTCCACTTGAGTTGCCGCAGGGAAAACCTGAAGAACCCCCAAAACAGAAGATGTCTAGAGATGCAGTACAGCCTTCCCAGGTCCCCGAGGAAGGGACTGTGGAGACTCCTAAGAAGCCCAACGACAAAGCAATCCACAAGACTCGGCTACCTCCAATGGAGTTAGCCAAGAGAGAACCCAAAGCACCCAAGAAACACCCATTGCCCCAGGCCGGCCAGGCCAACCCTCCTCAAAAGAGGAAAGCCACCTATGTGGACCCTATTGACCATCTCATCTGCAGCCGGCTCCCTTGCCGACCTCTTCCCTCTTGCCCTCCACCCAAAAAACTGAAGATATCTCCCCATGCAGAACAGACTCCCCAGGTCCCCCTGGGCAGGACTGAGAAGAATCTTGACAAGTCCAAAGACAAAACAATTCAAAAGACTCAGCTACCTCCAGCTGCTTTGGCTCAGAGAGAACCTCAAGCACCCAAAGCACAGAAGGTATCTCCCCATCCAGTCCAGACTCCCCAGGCCCCTGTGCATAGCACTGAGCAGGCTCCTGTGAAGCCCAAAGACAAGGATAGTCAAAAGGCCCTCCTATCTCCAGTTGCCTTAGCTCAGAGAGAACCTGAAGCTCCCCCACAGCCCCTGCGGAAAGACTGGTGTCTTCAAAATTGGATTGAGAAGAAATACAGGAGTTTAACGCAGCCTTGCCAGAAAGAAGCAGACTTCACGGCCCAGCCTCAAAAAGCAGTGATCTCTCCACCCCGGGCAGCCTCAGTTCCTGCCTATCTCCTGGCCCATCCTGCCAAGAGGTCTCAAGATCCCCAAAGCTCTGCCAAGCCATGGTTGCATGGTTCATCTGACCATCGGTGCAAAATACCTAGAAACTCTCTATCCCCAAATGACCAGCAATTGGCCCAGGAGCCCACAGTTGCTTCCCTGCAAGTTACTCGGGATGTTCTGGCCAGATCACTCCCCAGACAACAGCCATTCGGTAAGGACATGCAACCTGTCCTCCCACAGGAGTCAGGTGCCGACATACCCCACATTCCTTCTCAGGACAGAAATCCAAAGGCCCTGACCCCAAATCTTCAACTCAGTATTCTGTATGAGGATCTCCAACTTTCTGACACAGATGAAGAAGAAGAGGAGGAGAAAGAGGTGGAGAATAAATGAAGAAACACAAAGAGCAGAAGATTTGCCATCTTGGGATATGGGGATGTCTGGGCTCTTGCAGGGGGAGAGGAGACAAGATGATGACATTTGGGAGCCATCTCATATTCCTGGCAAGGTGCTTCAAAAATCATTTTACTTGAGATCCCACTTAGTGACCTGGACTTTCCATCTTACCCTCCCTCTCCTAGTTCTTCAATGCATTGATCAAGCAGGTCTTCATCCATTATCTGCAGGTTTAACATGTCTCCCCGCAAGACTATGTACTCCCTAAGGACAGAGAGGCTCCAACCTTGGGACCTTCTCAGCGCCCAATTGCTTATTCTTCTACCCCACCGGACCCAGTAGCAGCTTTTTCTGCATCCATTGAAAGAATCATGGGATTTTGTTGGTTTGCTTGTTGATAGGGTCAATTATGTGGGTGGTTTTCCTAATATTGAACCAGCCCTGCATCCCTGGTATCAATCCCACTTGCTCATGGTGAATGACCCTTCTGATCACTTGCTGGAGTCTTTTTGCTAGTATCCTATTTAAGATTTGTGCATCTATATTCATTAGGGAGATTGGTCTATCGTTGCCTTTCTCTGTTTTTTGACCTGCCTGGCTTTGGAATCAGTACCATGTGTGTGTCATGAAAGGAAGTTGGTAGAACCCCCTCTTTGCTTATTATGTCAAATAGTTTGTATAGTATCGGGATGAGCTGTTCTTTGAATGTTTGATAGAATTCACTTGTGAATCCATCAGGCCCTGGGGATTTTTTCTTAGGGAGTTCTTTGCTGGCCTGTTGGATTTCATTTTCTGACATGGGATTATTTCAGAATTCTCTTTCTTCTTCTGTTAGTCTAGTGTAAAAATGGAGATTGAATCCAGGACTCCAGTCCCCAGAAGTCCTTGCTCACTTCCCAGAATGCTTTGTAATCGCACTGAATTCTCACCTGAAGGTCTCTTTCCTACTTCCCCTTCAGAGCAGACTCATCTCATGATGTGAGAGAAATTTGAATGGGCCTCTCGGCCCACCTAGCACCTGCTTCTCTTACTTGTATATTCTTCAATTCCTGATCTTAAATAAAACTCTAAACATATAATACTCCTGGCAGAGAGAAACTAATTTCTACCTGCCTCAGTTTCCCCCTAAATTTTAGTCTTACAGTTTGGCTTCACCACTTCGGGAAAATGAAATATCTCAATCTGCTGATTCTTTTTTCTACTAAGTTCGGCTTTTAATAGCTACTGCCTAGAAAATTTTTTAAGCCACGTTTCTCCAAGATGCTTTTTTAGAAAACCATCTTGATCAGCTCCTGCCTGCAGCCATCCCCTTCAGACATTCTTGATTCAATAGCGATCACCTGGTCACAGCCCTCCTGGCCCAGCTACTGTTGCCTGTAATCTGGACCGGTTTCATTGATATTGCTCACCTGGTCCTGGCCCTGCCGACCCCGGTGCTCTCTCTCTCACTGTCTCTCTCTGCCTCTCTCTCTCTCTTTGTCTCTGTCTCTGTCTCTGCCTCCCTCTTCCTCTCCCTCTCTCTCCCTCTCTGTCTCTCTCTGTCTTTCTCTGTCTGTCTCTCTCTGTCTCTCTGTCTCTCTGTCTCTCTCTCTGTCTCTCTCTCTCTCTCTGTCTCTCTCTCTCAATCACCTGGTCCCTGTTTAACCCAGATCGAGATCACCTGCTGACCCGCCTGCTCAGCAGACTCTAGCCTTGGAGCAGATTGCTCATCCCCCCCAGGCTCAGGACTCATTTCTACCAGGTGGTAAAAACTGGGTAACTTTCCCTTAGGCTAAGCCTCCATTTGTGGGGGTGGGATCATAGGAGGGGAGAGAAAAAAAGGGAGAGAAGAAAGTTTTTTTTTTTTTCCAAGTAGGAACTTAAAAACATGGCTATTTTACAAGGATATCTTTTCATTGCATTGATCCTTTTATTCACTTCACCTGCGTGTCAGGGAAAAAATTCAGCTCTGTACAACCTTTTAGCTAACTTTGGGGAGGCAGCTGGGTGTCTCAGGGGACTGAGGGCGAGGCCTAGAGGCGCGAGGTCCTGGTTTGGAATATGGCCTGAGTCACTTCATGGTGGTGTGGCCCTGAGCACATCCCTTACCCCCATTGCCTAGCCCATATCAATTTGCCTTCTGACAATAGACATCTCAATGGATAAAAAATCCAAGGAACTTTAAAGAGAATGGAGATTGTATTTTGAGGGCATCTCAGACTCCAAAGCTTTATACAAATCTCTGTATTCTATTGCATTTTACTCTTTGCTTTGTTTATGATTTAACTGTGTGATATTAAGTATATATTTTACTGCATTCAATAGTATTCTGTTATGCTGTTCATTTTAATGCACTGAGATTTAACTACTGTTAAATTCTGTCCCTTTTTTTTTTAAAGATAAAATTCAAGATCCCAATGGATCTGGATATTCTTCCCTCTCAGAGTTGATTTCACTGAGAGTAAGGCTTAAGTAAAAACTCTCTTCCTCTCCTTCTTATAGGAGAATTCTTCCCCTCCCCTTCCCATGTGTATCTTTGTGTGAGAAAGATTATTCTATTTGGGTTTTTTTCCTATTTCTTGGAGCATATCTTAGTACCATCAACGATTCCCCCCCTCCTTTTTTCTTTCTATCTCCCCCTTTCTCCATATCCTCTTGATGCCCCAAACTTTCCCTATGCGTGATTCTTCTTACTACTCTAACGATGCATACAATTTTTGAGAGTTACACATTAATTTTCCCCAAAGTTTCTCTTGCTCTTTGTGTTTGGATGTCAAACTTTGCACAGAGCTCTGGTCTTTTCTTTACAAACACTTGGAAGAAATCTTGCCTTTTGCTGAATGAACATACTTTCCCCTGGATCCTTCCTCTATATTCACTAAAATCACGAGAAATTTCCAGCTGACTTGGGTATTTGATTCGGGATATCCCTTGCTGACCAATAATGACATAGAGTTAGGTCAGAGACTCAAAGGTATCCTTTACAAAAACTATCAGCTCTGTGACAGTGATTTGTACAGAGTGAATACTTGTGAAACACTGGGTATAACTAGGTGCCAGAGAAAGAATCATCACCACTGATAGAGGATATGCAAAAAGAGTTGTAAATTAGACATTGGATGAGGGAGGGGATTATGACCAAACTAGAGGTAGAGGTCACAGAAATGAAAATAAAGGATTTGGATTACATGAAATGAAGTGTCCTTTTGCACAAGCAAAATTAATGCAGCCAAAATCAGAAGGAAGACAGGGAACTGGTGGAAAATTTTGCAACAGATTACTCTGGTAAAAGCCTTATTCCTCAAATGTGTAGGAAACCTAGTCAAATGTAGAGAAATGAGAGCAATTCTCCAGTGGATCAATGATCAAAAGACATGAACAAGCAGTTTTCAGGAGAAGAAAGCAAAGCTAGGTGGCTCAGTGGATTGAGAGAGAGAGAGAGAGAGAGAGAGAGGATCCAAGGTGAGAGTCTGCATTCAAATCTGGCCTCAGGCACTTCTTAGCTGTGTGATCTTAGTCAATGCAGTTCATCTCAATTGACTAGACCTTGCCACTCTGCTGACTTGGAAAGTTCTGTGTTTGTTGTTGTTGTTTGACCTTTGGGGTGAGTTCTCACCCCTGAGCAGGAAGGACCACAGCCTGGGGGTTAGGCAGGAGCAGGTTCACACCTTTGTGGAATCCTCCCTGAGTAGGTGTGAACCCTTGGTGACAGGGCAGTATAAATTCGGGAGACAACTAGATGCCTCAGTATTTGGAGAGCCAGACCTGCAGACAGGAGGTCCTAGGTTCCAGTCCAGCTTCAGATACTTCCCAGCTAAGTGATCCTGAACAAGTCGCTTAACTCCCAATTGACTAGACCTTGCCATTCCACTGCTTTGGAACTTTACCAATTCCAAGAAGAAGGCAAGGGCTTAGAAAATATTGTTTTGGAGTACAGCGCAGCTGATTCCAGCCATTTTACCTGTGGAGTCCTCCAGATCAGACAGGCTGCCTGTGTCTTCCTTCCCTACTGACCGAGACAGAAGGTGAGAGGGTTGGTGGGGTTTGTGCTCGTTTGGGTCACGGTTTGACATTTGGGGTGATTTCTCAGGCCTGAGAAGGAAGGACCACAGGCTTGTATTTAGGCACCAGCTGGTTCCCTCCTTTGGGGAATCCTCCCTGAGAAGGTGTGATTCAGGAGGAGAAGCCCCTGGTCAAACAACTCCCTCAAGAGCAGGACCTGATCAAAGCCCAAAGAACCCAAATCGGCAGGAAGAGAAAGGTGTTGGAAACGATGAATGAGACCCAAAGGAACACTTCGAAGGTCCCAAGAGATGAAAAGCCCCCACAGAAGAAGATAGCCATGGGCCGGGGGGACCCTATGGACGATCTCATCTGCAGCCGGCGTCCATGCCGACCTCGTCCCCCTCCCGCTCCACGCAAAAACCAGAAGATTTCTCCACTTCCACCTCAACCTCCCCAGCTCCCTGTGGAAAGGATGGAGAAGACTCCTCTGAAGGCCAAAGACGAAGATAGTCTAAAGACCCTACCTCCACTTCACTTGGCTCAGAGAGAACAGGAAGCACCCAAAAAAACAAAGATTTCCTCACATCCAGGACAACCTCTCCAGGGCCCTGTGGAAAGGACACAGAAGAGTCCTCAAAAGCCCGAGGACAAAGCAATTCCGAAGACTCAGCTACCTCCAATGGAGTTAGCTAAGAGAGAACGGGAAACACCCAAAGAACACCCATTGCCCAAGACCGGCCAGGCCAACCCTCCTCAAAAGAGGAAAACCATGCCTGTGGACCCTAATGACGATCTCATCTCCAGCTGGTTTCCATGCCCACCTCTTTGCCCTTGCCCTCCTCTCAAAAAACTGAAGATATCACCCCATGCAGTACAGACTCCCCAGGTGCTTGGGGAAAAGACTGAGAAGACTCCTAAGAAGCCCAAGGACAAAGCAATCCACAAGACTCGCCTACCGCCTATTGAGTTGGCTCAGGGAAAACCCGAAGCACCCCAAAACCAGAAGATGTCTAGAAATCCACTACACCCTTCCCAGGTCCCCGTGGAAAGGGCGGTGGACACTCGTAAGATGCCCAAAGACAAAGCAAATGAAAAGCCTCAGCTACCTCCAAAGGAGTTAGCTAAGAAAGAATCTGAAGTACCCCAAAGACAGAAGATGTCTAGAGATCCAGGACAGCCTTCCCATGTCCCCGAGGAAAGGACTGGGAAGACTCCTGTCATCTCCAAAGACCAAAATAACCAAAAGACTCTTCCTCCATTTGAGTTGGCTCAGGGAAAACTTGAAGCACCCAAAAGAGAGAAGATGTCTAGACATCCAGTAGAGCCTTCCCAGGTGCTTGGGGAAAAGACTGAGAAGACTCCTAAGAAGCCCAAGGACAAAGCAAATGAAAAGCCTCAGCTACCTCCAAAGGAGTTAGCTAAGAAAGTATCTGAAGCACCCCAAAGACAGAAGATGTTTAGAGATCCAGTACAACCTTCCCACGTCCCCGTAGAAAGGACTGGGAAGACTCCTGTCATGTCCAAAGACCAAAATAGCCAGAAGCCTCTACTTCCACTTGAGTTGCCGCAGGGAAAACCTGAAGAACCCCCAAAACAGAAGATGTCTAGAGATGCAGTACAGCCTTCCCAGGTCCCCGAGGAAGGGACTGTGGAGACTCCCAAGAAGCCCAACGACAAAGCAATCCACAAGACTCGGCTACCTCCAATGGAGTTAGCCAAGAGAGAACCCAAAGCACCCAAGAAACACCCATTGCCCCAGGCCGGCCAGGCCAACCCTCCTCAAAAGAGGAAAGCCACCTATGTGGACCCTATTGACCATCTCATCTGCAGCCGGCTCCCTTGCCGACCTCTTCCCTCTTGCCCTCCACCCAAAAAACTGAAGATATCTCCCCATGCAGAACAGACTCCCCAGGTCCCCCTGGGCAGGACTGAGAAGAATCTTGACAAGTCCAAAGACAAAACAATTCAAAAGACTCAGCTACCTCCAGCTGCTTTGGCTCAGAGAGAACCTCAAGCACCCAAAGCACAGAAGGTATCTCCCCATCCAGTCCAGACTCCCCAGGCCCCTGTGCATAGCACTGAGCAGGCTCCTGTGAAGCCCAAAGACAAGGATAGTCAAAAGGCCCTCCTATCTCCAGTTGCCTTAGCTCAGAGAGAACCTGAAGCTCCCCCACAGCCCCTGCGGAAAGACTGGTGTCTTCAAAATTGGATTGAGAAGAAATACAGGAGTTTAACGCAGCCTTGCCAGAAAGAAGCAGACTTCACGGCCCAGCCTCAAAAAGCAGTGATCTCTCCACCCCGGGCAGCCTCAGTTCCTGCCTATCTCCTGGCCCATCCTGCCAAGAGGTCTCAAGATCCCCAAAGCTCTGCCAAGCCATGGTTGCATGGTTCATCTGACCATCGGTGCAAAATACCTAGAAACTCTCTATCCCCAAATGACCAGCAATTGGCCCAGGAGCCCACAGTTGCTTCCCTGCAAGTTACTCGGGATGTTCTGGCCAGATCACTCCCCAGACAACAGCCATTCGGTAAGGACATGCAACCTGTCCTCCCACAGGAGTCAGGTGCCGACATACCCCACATTCCTTCTCAGGACAGAAATCCAAAGGCCCTGACCCCAAATCTTCAACTCAGTATTCTGTATGAGGATCTCCAACTTTCTGACACAGATGAAGAAGAAGAGGAGGAGAAAGAGGTGGAGAATAAATGAAGAAACACAAAGAGCAGAAGATTTGCCATCTTGGGATATGGGGATGTCTGGGCTCTTGCAGGGGGAGAGGAGACAAGATGATGACATTTGGGAGCCATCTCATATTCCTGGCAAGGTGCTTCAAAAATCATTTTACTTGAGATCCCACTTAGTGACCTGGACTTTCCATCTTACCCTCCCTCTCCTAGTTCTTCAATGCATTGATCAAGCAGGTCTTCATCCATTATCTGCAGGTTTAACATGTCTCCCCGCAAGACTATGTACTCCCTAAGGACAGAGAGGCTCCAACCTTGGGACCTTCTCAGCGCCCAATTGCTTATTCTTCTACCCCACCGGACCCAGTAGCAGCTTTTTCTGCATCCATTGAAAGAATCATGGGATTTTGTTGGTTTGCTTGTTGATAGGGTCAATTATGTGGGTGGTTTTCCTAATATTGAACCAGCCCTGCATCCCTGGTATCAATCCCACTTGCTCATGGTGAATGACCCTTCTGATCACTTGCTGGAGTCTTTTTGCTAGTATCCTATTTAAGATTTGTGCATCTATATTCATTAGGGAGATTGGTCTATCGTTGCCTTTCTCTGTTTTTTGACCTGCCTGGCTTTGGAATCAGTACCATGTGTGTGTCATGAAAGGAAGTTGGTAGAACCCCCTCTTTGCTTATTATGTCAAATAGTTTGTATAGTATCGGGATGAGCTGTTCTTTGAATGTTTGATAGAATTCACTTGTGAATCCATCAGGCCCTGGGGATTTTTTCTTAGGGAGTTCTTTGCTGGCCTGTTGGATTTCATTTTCTGACATGGGATTATTTCAGAATTCTCTTTCTTCTTCTGTTAGTCTAGTGTAAAAATGGAGATTGAATCCAGGACTCCAGTCCCCAGAAGTCCTTGCTCACTTCCCAGAATGCTTTGTAATCGCACTGAATTCTCACCTGAAGGTCTCTTTCCTACTTCCCCTTCAGAGCAGACTCATCTCATGATGTGAGAGAAATTTGAATGGGCCTCTCGGCCCACCTAGCACCTGCTTCTCTTACTTGTATATTCTTCAATTCCTGATCTTAAATAAAACTCTAAACATATAATACTCCTGGCAGAGAGAAACTAATTTCTACCTGCCTCAGTTTCCCCCTAAATTTTAGTCTTACAGTTTGGCTTCACCACTTCGGGAAAATGAAATATCTCAATCTGCTGATTCTTTTTTCTACTAAGTTCGGCTTTTAATAGCTACTGCCTAGAAAATTTTTTAAGCCACGTTTCTCCAAGATGCTTTTTTAGAAAACCATCTTGATCAGCTCCTGCCTGCAGCCATCCCCTTCAGACATTCTTGATTCAATAGCGATCACCTGGTCACAGCCCTCCTGGCCCAGCTACTGTTGCCTGTAATCTGGACCGGTTTCATTGATATTGCTCACCTGGTCCTGGCCCTGCCGACCCCGGTGCTCTCTCTCTCACTGTCTCTCTCTGCCTCTCTCTCTCTCTTTGTCTCTGTCTCTGTCTCTGCCTCCCTCTTCCTCTCCCTCTCTCTCCCTCTCTGTCTCTCTCTGTCTTTCTCTGTCTGTCTCTCTCTGTCTCTCTGTCTCTCTGTCTCTCTCTCTGTCTCTCTCTCTCTCTCTGTCTCTCTCTCTCAATCACCTGGTCCCTGTTTAACCCAGATCGAGATCACCTGCTGACCCGCCTGCTCAGCAGACTCTAGCCTTGGAGCAGATTGCTCATCCCCCCCAGGCTCAGGACTCATTTCTACCAGGTGGTAAAAACTGGGTAACTTTCCCTTAGGCTAAGCCTCCATTTGTGGGGGTGGGATCATAGGAGGGGAGAGAAAAAAAGGGAGAGAAGAAAGTTTTTTTTTTTTCCAAGTAGGAACTTAAAAACATGGCTATTTTACAAGGATATCTTTTCATTGCATTGATCCTTTTATTCACTTCACCTGCGTGTCAGGGAAAAAATTCAGCTCTGTACAACCTTTTAGCTAACTTTGGGGAGGCAGCTGGGTGTCTCAGGGGACTGAGGGCGAGGCCTAGAGGCGCGAGGTCCTGGTTTGGAATATGGCCTGAGTCACTTCATGGTGGTGTGGCCCTGAGCACATCCCTTACCCCCATTGCCTAGCCCATATCAATTTGCCTTCTGACAATAGACATCTCAATGGATAAAAAATCCAAGGAACTTTAAAGAGAATGGAGATTGTATTTTGAGGGCATCTCAGACTCCAAAGCTTTATACAAATCTCTGTATTCTATTGCATTTTACTCTTTGCTTTGTTTATGATTTAACTGTGTGATATTAAGTATATATTTTACTGCATTCAATAGTATTCTGTTATGCTGTTCATTTTAATGCACTGAGATTTAACTACTGTTAAATTCTGTCCCTTTTTTTTTTAAAGATAAAATTCAAGATCCCAATGGATCTGGATATTCTTCCCTCTCAGAGTTGATTTCACTGAGAGTAAGGCTTAAGTAAAAACTCTCTTCCTCTCCTTCTTATAGGAGAATTCTTCCCCTCCCCTTCCCATGTGTATCTTTGTGTGAGAAAGATTATTCTATTTGGGTTTTTTTCCTATTTCTTGGAGCATATCTTAGTACCATCAACGATTCCCCCCCTCCTTTTTTCTTTCTATCTCCCCCTTTCTCCATATCCTCTTGATGCCCCAAACTTTCCCTATGCGTGATTCTTCTTACTACTCTAACGATGCATACAATTTTTGAGAGTTACACATTAATTTTCCCCAAAGTTTCTCTTGCTCTTTGTGTTTGGATGTCAAACTTTGCACAGAGCTCTGGTCTTTTCTTTACAAACACTTGGAAGAAATCTTGCCTTTTGCTGAATGAACATACTTTCCCCTGGATCCTTCCTCTATATTCACTAAAATCACGAGAAATTTCCAGCTGACTTGGGTATTTGATTCGGGATATCCCTTGCTGACCAATAATGACATAGAGTTAGGTCAGAGACTCAAAGGTATCCTTTACAAAAACTATCAGCTCTGTGACAGTGATTTGTACAGAGTGAATACTTGTGAAACACTGGGTATAACTAGGTGCCAGAGAAAGAATCATCACCACTGATAGAGGATATGCAAAAAGAGTTGTAAATTAGACATTGGATGAGGGAGGGGATTATGACCAAACTAGAGGTAGAGGTCACAGAAATGAAAATAAAGGATTTGGATTACATGAAATGAAGTGTCCTTTTGCACAAGCAAAATTAATGCAGCCAAAATCAGAAGGAAGACAGGGAACTGGTGGAAAATTTTGCAACAGATTACTCTGGTAAAAGCCTTATTCCTCAAATGTGTAGGAAACCTAGTCAAATGTAGAGAAATGAGAGCAATTCTCCAGTGGATCAATGATCAAAAGACATGAACAAGCAGTTTTCAGGAGAAGAAAGCAAAGCTAGGTGGCTCAGTGGATTGAGAGAGAGAGAGAGAGAGAGAGAGAGGATCCAAGGTGAGAGTCTGCATTCAAATCTGGCCTCAGGCACTTCTTAGCTGTGTGATCTTAGTCAATGCAGTTCATCTCAATTGACTAGACCTTGCCACTCTGCTGACTTGGAAAGTTCTGTGTTTGTTGTTGTTGTTTGACCTTTGGGGTGAGTTCTCACCCCTGAGCAGGAAGGACCACAGCCTGGGGGTTAGGCAGGAGCAGGTTCACACCTTTGTGGAATCCTCCCTGAGTAGGTGTGAACCCTTGGTGACAGGGCAGTATAAATTCGGGAGACAACTAGATGCCTCAGTATTTGGAGAGCCAGACCTGCAGACAGGAGGTCCTAGGTTCCAGTCCAGCTTCAGATACTTCCCAGCTAAGTGATCCTGAACAAGTCGCTTAACTCCCAATTGACTAGACCTTGCCATTCCACTGCTTTGGAACTTTACCAATTCCAAGAAGAAGGCAAGGGCTTAGAAAATATTGTTTTGGAGTACAGCGCAGCTGATTCCAGCCATTTTACCTGTGGAGTCCTCCAGATCAGACAGGCTGCCTGTGTCTTCCTTCCCTACTGACCGAGACAGAAGGTGAGAGGGTTGGTGGGGTTTGTGCTCGTTTGGGTCACGGTTTGACATTTGGGGTGATTTCTCAGGCCTGAGAAGGAAGGACCACAGGCTTGTATTTAGGCACCAGCTGGTTCCCTCCTTTGGGGAATCCTCCCTGAGAAGGTGTGATTCAGGAGGAGAAGCCCCTGGTCAAACAACTCCCTCAAGAGCAGGACCTGATCAAAGCCCAAAGAACCCAAATCGGCAGGAAGAGAAAGGTGTTGGAAACGATGAATGAGACCCAAAGGAACACTTCGAAGGTCCCAAGAGATGAAAAGCCCCCACAGAAGAAGATAGCCATGGGCCGGGGGGACCCTATGGACGATCTCATCTGCAGCCGGCGTCCATGCCGACCTCGTCCCCCTCCCGCTCCACGCAAAAACCAGAAGATTTCTCCACTTCCACCTCAACCTCCCCAGCTCCCTGTGGAAAGGATGGAGAAGACTCCTCTGAAGGCCAAAGACGAAGATAGTCTAAAGACCCTACCTCCACTTCACTTGGCTCAGAGAGAACAGGAAGCACCCAAAAAAACAAAGATTTCCTCACATCCAGGACAACCTCTCCAGGGCCCTGTGGAAAGGACACAGAAGAGTCCTCAAAAGCCCGAGGACAAAGCAATTCCGAAGACTCAGCTACCTCCAATGGAGTTAGCTAAGAGAGAACGGGAAACACCCAAAGAACACCCATTGCCCAAGACCGGCCAGGCCAACCCTCCTCAAAAGAGGAAAACCATGCCTGTGGACCCTAATGACGATCTCATCTCCAGCTGGTTTCCATGCCCACCTCTTTGCCCTTGCCCTCCTCTCAAAAAACTGAAGATATCACCCCATGCAGTACAGACTCCCCAGGTGCTTGGGGAAAAGACTGAGAAGACTCCTAAGAAGCCCAAGGACAAAGCAATCCACAAGACTCGCCTACCGCCTATTGAGTTGGCTCAGGGAAAACCCGAAGCACCCCAAAACCAGAAGATGTCTAGAAATCCACTACACCCTTCCCAGGTCCCCGTGGAAAGGGCGGTGGACACTCGTAAGATGCCCAAAGACAAAGCAAATGAAAAGCCTCAGCTACCTCCAAAGGAGTTAGCTAAGAAAGAATCTGAAGTACCCCAAAGACAGAAGATGTCTAGAGATCCAGGACAGCCTTCCCATGTCCCCGAGGAAAGGACTGGGAAGACTCCTGTCATCTCCAAAGACCAAAATAACCAAAAGACTCTTCCTCCATTTGAGTTGGCTCAGGGAAAACTTGAAGCACCCAAAAGAGAGAAGATGTCTAGACATCCAGTAGAGCCTTCCCAGGTGCTTGGGGAAAAGACTGAGAAGACTCCTAAGAAGCCCAAGGACAAAGCAAATGAAAAGCCTCAGCTACCTCCAAAGGAGTTAGCTAAGAAAGTATCTGAAGCACCCCAAAGACAGAAGATGTTTAGAGATCCAGTACAACCTTCCCACGTCCCCGTAGAAAGGACTGGGAAGACTCCTGTCATGTCCAAAGACCAAAATAGCCAGAAGCCTCTACTTCCACTTGAGTTGCCGCAGGGAAAACCTGAAGAACCCCCAAAACAGAAGATGTCTAGAGATGCAGTACAGCCTTCCCAGGTCCCCGAGGAAGGGACTGTGGAGACTCCCAAGAAGCCCAACGACAAAGCAATCCACAAGACTCGGCTACCTCCAATGGAGTTAGCCAAGAGAGAACCCAAAGCACCCAAGAAACACCCATTGCCCCAGGCCGGCCAGGCCAACCCTCCTCAAAAGAGGAAAGCCACCTATGTGGACCCTATTGACCATCTCATCTGCAGCCGGCTCCCTTGCCGACCTCTTCCCTCTTGCCCTCCACCCAAAAAACTGAAGATATCTCCCCATGCAGAACAGACTCCCCAGGTCCCCCTGGGCAGGACTGAGAAGAATCTTGACATGTCCAAAGACAAAACAATTCAAAAGACTCAGCTACCTCCAGCTGCTTTGGCTCAGAGAGAACCTCAAGCACCCAAAGCACAGAAGGTATCTCCCCATCCAGTCCAGACTCCCCAGGCCCCTGTGCATAGCACTGAGCAGGCTCCTGTGAAGCCCAAAGACAAGGATAGTCAAAAGGCCCTCCTATCTCCAGTTGCCTTAGCTCAGAGAGAACCTGAAGCTCCCCCACAGCCCCTGCGGAAAGACTGGTGTCTTCAAAATTGGATTGAGAAGAAATACAGGAGTTTAACGCAGCCTTGCCAGAAAGAAGCAGACTTCACGGCCCAGCCTCAAAAAGCAGTGATCTCTCCACCCCGGGCAGCCTCAGTTCCTGCCTATCTCCTGGCCCATCCTGCCAAGAGGTCTCAAGATCCCCAAAGCTCTGCCAAGCCATGGTTGCATGGTTCATCTGACCATCGGTGCAAAATACCTAGAAACTCTCTATCCCCAAATGACCAGCAATTGGCCCAGGAGCCCACAGTTGCTTCCCTGCAAGTTACTCGGGATGTTCTGGCCAGATCACTCCCCAGACAACAGCCATTCGGTAAGGACATGCAACCTGTCCTCCCACAGGAGTCAGGTGCCGACATACCCCACATTCCTTCTCAGGACAGAAATCCAAAGGCCCTGACCCCAAATCTTCAACTCAGTATTCTGTATGAGGATCTCCAACTTTCTGACACAGATGAAGAAGAAGAGGAGGAGAAAGAGGTGGAGAATAAATGAAGAAACACAAAGAGCAGAAGATTTGCCATCTTGGGATATGGGGATGTCTGGGCTCTTGCAGGGGGAGAGGAGACAAGATGATGACATTTGGGAGCCATCTCATATTCCTGGCAAGGTGCTTCAAAAATCATTTTACTTGAGATCCCACTTAGTGACCTGGACTTTCCATCTTACCCTCCCTCTCCTAGTTCTTCAATGCATTGATCAAGCAGGTCTTCATCCATTATCTGCAGGTTTAACATGTCTCCCCGCAAGACTATGTACTCCCTAAGGACAGAGAGGCTCCAACCTTGGGACCTTCTCAGCGCCCAATTGCTTATTCTTCTACCCCACCGGACCCAGTAGCAGCTTTTTCTGCATCCATTGAAAGAATCATGGGATTTTGTTGGTTTGCTTGTTGATAGGGTCAATTATGTGGGTGGTTTTCCTAATATTGAACCAGCCCTGCATCCCTGGTATCAATCCCACTTGCTCATGGTGAATGACCCTTCTGATCACTTGCTGGAGTCTTTTTGCTAGTATCCTATTTAAGATTTGTGCATCTATATTCATTAGGGAGATTGGTCTATCGTTGCCTTTCTCTGTTTTTTGACCTGCCTGGCTTTGGAATCAGTACCATGTGTGTGTCATGAAAGGAAGTTGGTAGAACCCCCTCTTTGCTTATTATGTCAAATAGTTTGTATAGTATCGGGATGAGCTGTTCTTTGAATGTTTGATAGAATTCACTTGTGAATCCATCAGGCCCTGGGGATTTTTTCTTAGGGAGTTCTTTGCTGGCCTGTTGGATTTCATTTTCTGACATGGGATTATTTCAGAATTCTCTTTCTTCTTCTGTTAGTCTAGTGTAAAAATGGAGATTGAATCCAGGACTCCAGTCCCCAGAAGTCCTTGCTCACTTCCCAGAATGCTTTGTAATCGCACTGAATTCTCACCTGAAGGTCTCTTTCCTACTTCCCCTTCAGAGCAGACTCATCTCATGATGTGAGAGAAATTTGAATGGGCCTCTCGGCCCACCTAGCACCTGCTTCTCTTACTTGTATATTCTTCAATTCCTGATCTTAAATAAAACTCTAAACATATAATACTCCTGGCAGAGAGAAACTAATTTCTACCTGCCTCAGTTTCCCCCTAAATTTTAGTCTTACAGTTTGGCTTCACCACTTCGGGAAAATGAAATATCTCAATCTGCTGATTCTTTTTTCTACTAAGTTCGGCTTTTAATAGCTACTGCCTAGAAAATTTTTTAAGCCACGTTTCTCCAAGATGCTTTTTTAGAAAACCATCTTGATCAGCTCCTGCCTGCAGCCATCCCCTTCAGACATTCTTGATTCAATAGCGATCACCTGGTCACAGCCCTCCTGGCCCAGCTACTGTTGCCTGTAATCTGGACCGGTTTCATTGATATTGCTCACCTGGTCCTGGCCCTGCCGACCCCGGTGCTCTCTCTCTCACTGTCTCTCTCTGCCTCTCTCTCTCTCTTTGTCTCTGTCTCTGTCTCTGCCTCCCTCTTCCTCTCCCTCTCTCTCCCTCTCTGTCTCTCTCTGTCTTTCTCTGTCTGTCTCTCTCTGTCTCTCTGTCTCTCTGTCTCTCTCTCTGTCTCTCTCTCTCTCTCTGTCTCTCTCTCTCAATCACCTGGTCCCTGTTTAACCCAGATCGAGATCACCTGCTGACCCGCCTGCTCAGCAGACTCTAGCCTTGGAGCAGATTGCTCATCCCCCCCAGGCTCAGGACTCATTTCTACCAGGTGGTAAAAACTGGGTAACTTTCCCTTAGGCTAAGCCTCCATTTGTGGGGGTGGGATCATAGGAGGGGAGAGAAAAAAAGGGAGAGAAGAAAGTTTTTTTTTTTCCAAGTAGGAACTTAAAAACATGGCTATTTTACAAGGATATCTTTTCATTGCATTGATCCTTTTATTCACTTCACCTGCGTGTCAGGGAAAAAATTCAGCTCTGTACAACCTTTTAGCTAACTTTGGGGAGGCAGCTGGGTGTCTCAGGGGACTGAGGGCGAGGCCTAGAGGCGCGAGGTCCTGGTTTGGAATATGGCCTGAGTCACTTCATGGTGGTGTGGCCCTGAGCACATCCCTTACCCCCATTGCCTAGCCCATATCAATTTGCCTTCTGACAATAGACATCTCAATGGATAAAAAATCCAAGGAACTTTAAAGAGAATGGAGATTGTATTTTGAGGGCATCTCAGACTCCAAAGCTTTATACAAATCTCTGTATTCTATTGCATTTTACTCTTTGCTTTGTTTATGATTTAACTGTGTGATATTAAGTATATATTTTACTGCATTCAATAGTATTCTGTTATGCTGTTCATTTTAATGCACTGAGATTTAACTACTGTTAAATTCTGTCCCTTTTTTTTTTAAAGATAAAATTCAAGATCCCAATGGATCTGGATATTCTTCCCTCTCAGAGTTGATTTCACTGAGAGTAAGGCTTAAGTAAAAACTCTCTTCCTCTCCTTCTTATAGGAGAATTCTTCCCCTCCCCTTCCCATGTGTATCTTTGTGTGAGAAAGATTATTCTATTTGGGTTTTTTTCCTATTTCTTGGAGCATATCTTAGTACCATCAACGATTCCCCCCCTCCTTTTTTCTTTCTATCTCCCCCTTTCTCCATATCCTCTTGATGCCCCAAACTTTCCCTATGCGTGATTCTTCTTACTACTCTAACGATGCATACAATTTTTGAGAGTTACACATTAATTTTCCCCAAAGTTTCTCTTGCTCTTTGTGTTTGGATGTCAAACTTTGCACAGAGCTCTGGTCTTTTCTTTACAAACACTTGGAAGAAATCTTGCCTTTTGCTGAATGAACATACTTTCCCCTGGATCCTTCCTCTATATTCACTAAAATCACGAGAAATTTCCAGCTGACTTGGGTATTTGATTCGGGATATCCCTTGCTGACCAATAATGACATAGAGTTAGGTCAGAGACTCAAAGGTATCCTTTACAAAAACTATCAGCTCTGTGACAGTGATTTGTACAGAGTGAATACTTGTGAAACACTGGGTATAACTAGGTGCCAGAGAAAGAATCATCACCACTGATAGAGGATATGCAAAAAGAGTTGTAAATTAGACATTGGATGAGGGAGGGGATTATGACCAAACTAGAGGTAGAGGTCACAGAAATGAAAATAAAGGATTTGGATTACATGAAATGAAGTGTCCTTTTGCACAAGCAAAATTAATGCAGCCAAAATCAGAAGGAAGACAGGGAACTGGTGGAAAATTTTGCAACAGATTACTCTGGTAAAAGCCTTATTCCTCAAATGTGTAGGAAACCTAGTCAAATGTAGAGAAATGAGAGCAATTCTCCAGTGGATCAATGATCAAAAGACATGAACAAGCAGTTTTCAGGAGAAGAAAGCAAAGCTAGGTGGCTCAGTGGATTGAGAGAGAGAGAGAGAGAGAGAGAGAGGATCCAAGGTGAGAGTCTGCATTCAAATCTGGCCTCAGGCACTTCTTAGCTGTGTGATCTTAGTCAATGCAGTTCATCTCAATTGACTAGACCTTGCCACTCTGCTGACTTGGAAAGTTCTGTGTTTGTTGTTGTTGTTTGACCTTTGGGGTGAGTTCTCACCCCTGAGCAGGAAGGACCACAGCCTGGGGGTTAGGCAGGAGCAGGTTCACACCTTTGTGGAATCCTCCCTGAGTAGGTGTGAACCCTTGGTGACAGGGCAGTATAAATTCGGGAGACAACTAGATGCCTCAGTATTTGGAGAGCCAGACCTGCAGACAGGAGGTCCTAGGTTCCAGTCCAGCTTCAGATACTTCCCAGCTAAGTGATCCTGAACAAGTCGCTTAACTCCCAATTGACTAGACCTTGCCATTCCACTGCTTTGGAACTTTACCAATTCCAAGAAGAAGGCAAGGGCTTAGAAAATATTGTTTTGGAGTACAGCGCAGCTGATTCCAGCCATTTTACCTGTGGAGTCCTCCAGATCAGACAGGCTGCCTGTGTCTTCCTTCCCTACTGACCGAGACAGAAGGTGAGAGGGTTGGTGGGGTTTGTGCTCGTTTGGGTCACGGTTTGACATTTGGGGTGATTTCTCAGGCCTGAGAAGGAAGGACCACAGGCTTGTATTTAGGCACCAGCTGGTTCCCTCCTTTGGGGAATCCTCCCTGAGAAGGTGTGATTCAGGAGGAGAAGCCCCTGGTCAAACAACTCCCTCAAGAGCAGGACCTGATCAAAGCCCAAAGAACCCAAATCGGCAGGAAGAGAAAGGTGTTGGAAACGATGAATGAGACCCAAAGGAACACTTCGAAGGTCCCAAGAGATGAAAAGCCCCCACAGAAGAAGATAGCCATGGGCCGGGGGGACCCTATGGACGATCTCATCTGCAGCCGGCGTCCATGCCGACCTCGTCCCCCTCCCGCTCCACGCAAAAACCAGAAGATTTCTCCACTTCCACCTCAACCTCCCCAGCTCCCTGTGGAAAGGATGGAGAAGACTCCTCTGAAGGCCAAAGACGAAGATAGTCTAAAGACCCTACCTCCACTTCACTTGGCTCAGAGAGAACAGGAAGCACCCAAAAAAACAAAGATTTCCTCACATCCAGGACAACCTCTCCAGGGCCCTGTGGAAAGGACACAGAAGAGTCCTCAAAAGCCCGAGGACAAAGCAATTCCGAAGACTCAGCTACCTCCAATGGAGTTAGCTAAGAGAGAACGGGAAACACCCAAAGAACACCCATTGCCCAAGACCGGCCAGGCCAACCCTCCTCAAAAGAGGAAAACCATGCCTGTGGACCCTAATGACGATCTCATCTCCAGCTGGTTTCCATGCCCACCTCTTTGCCCTTGCCCTCCTCTCAAAAAACTGAAGATATCACCCCATGCAGTACAGACTCCCCAGGTGCTTGGGGAAAAGACTGAGAAGACTCCTAAGAAGCCCAAGGACAAAGCAATCCACAAGACTCGCCTACCGCCTATTGAGTTGGCTCAGGGAAAACCCGAAGCACCCCAAAACCAGAAGATGTCTAGAAATCCACTACACCCTTCCCAGGTCCCCGTGGAAAGGGCTGTGGACACTCGTAAGATGCCCAAAGACAAAGCAAATGAAAAGCCTCAGCTACCTCCAAAGGAGTTAGCTAAGAAAGAATCTGAAGTACCCCAAAGACAGAAGATGTCTAGAGATCCAGGACAGCCTTCCCAGGTCCCCGAGGAAAGGACTGGGAAGACTCCTGTCATCTCCAAAGACCAAAATAACCAAAAGACTCTTCCTCCATTTGAGTTGGCTCAGGGAAAACTTGAAGCACCCAAAAGAGAGAAGATGTCTAGACATCCAGTAGAGCCTTCCCAGGTGCTTGGGGAAAAGACTGAGAAGACTCCCAAGAAGCCCAAGGACAAAGCAATCCACAAGACTCGCCTACCGCCTATTGAGTTGGCTCAGGGAAAACCCAAAGCACCCCAAAACCAGAAGATGTCTAGAGATCCACTACACCCTTCCCAGGTCCCCATGGAAAGGGCTGTGGACACTCGTAAGATGCCCAAAGACAAAGCAAATGAAAAGCCTCAGCTACCTCCAAAGGAGTTAGCTAAGAAAGAATCTGAAGTACCCCAAAGACAGAAGATGTCTAGAGATCCAGGACAGCCTTCCCATGTCCCCGAGGAAAGGACTGGGAAGACTCCTGTCATCTCCAAAGACCAAAATAACCAAAAGACTCTTCCTCCATTTGAGTTGGCTCAGGGAAAACTTGAAGCACCCAAAAGAGAGAAGATGTCTAGACATCCAGTAGAGCCTTCCCAGGTGCTTGGGGAAAAGACTGAGAAGACTCCTAAGAAGCCCAAGGACAAAGCAAATGAAAAGCCTCAGCTACCTCCAAAGGAGTTAGCTAAGAAAGTATCTGAAGCACCCCAAAGACAGAAGATGTTTAGAGATCCAGTACAACCTTCCCACGTCCCCGTAGAAAGGACTGGGAAGACTCCTGTCATGTCCAAAGACCAAAATAGCCAGAAGCCTCTACTTCCACTTGAGTTGCCGCAGGGAAAACCTGAAGAACCCCCAAAACAGAAGATGTCTAGAGATGCAGTACAGCCTTCCCAGGTCCCCGAGGAAGGGACTGTGGAGACTCCCAAGAAGCCCAACGACAAAGCAATCCACAAGACTCGGCTACCTCCAATGGAGTTAGCCAAGAGAGAACCCAAAGCACCCAAGAAACACCCATTGCCCCAGGCCGGCCAGGCCAACCCTCCTCAAAAGAGGAAAGCCACCTATGTGGACCCTATTGACCATCTCATCTGCAGCCGGCTCCCTTGCCGACCTCTTCCCTCTTGCCCTCCACCCAAAAAACTGAAGATATCTCCCCATGCAGAACAGACTCCCCAGGTCCCCCTGGGCAGGACTGAGAAGAATCTTGACATGTCCAAAGACAAAACAATTCAAAAGACTCAGCTACCTCCAGCTGCTTTGGCTCAGAGAGAACCTCAAGCACCCAAAGCACAGAAGGTATCTCCCCATCCAGTCCAGACTCCCCAGGCCCCTGTGCATAGCACTGAGCAGGCTCCTGTGAAGCCCAAAGACAAGGATAGTCAAAAGGCCCTCCTATCTCCAGTTGCCTTAGCTCAGAGAGAACCTGAAGCTCCCCCACAGCCCCTGCGGAAAGACTGGTGTCTTCAAAATTGGATTGAGAAGAAATACAGGAGTTTAACGCAGCCTTGCCAGAAAGAAGCAGACTTCACGGCCCAGCCTCAAAAAGCAGTGATCTCTCCACCCCGGGCAGCCTCAGTTCCTGCCTATCTCCTGGCCCATCCTGCCAAGAGGTCTCAAGATCCCCAAAGCTCTGCCAAGCCATGGTTGCATGGTTCATCTGACCATCGGTGCAAAATACCTAGAAACTCTCTATCCCCAAATGACCAGCAATTGGCCCAGGAGCCCACAGTTGCTTCCCTGCAAGTTACTCGGGATGTTCTGGCCAGATCACTCCCCAGACAACAGCCATTCGGTAAGGACATGCAACCTGTCCTCCCACAGGAGTCAGGTGCCGACATACCCCACATTCCTTCTCAGGACAGAAATCCAAAGGCCCTGACCCCAAATCTTCAACTCAGTATTCTGTATGAGGATCTCCAACTTTCTGACACAGATGAAGAAGAAGAGGAGGAGAAAGAGGTGGAGAATAAATGAAGAAACACAAAGAGCAGAAGATTTGCCATCTTGGGATATGGGGATGTCTGGGCTCTTGCAGGGGGAGAGGAGACAAGATGATGACATTTGGGAGCCATCTCATATTCCTGGCAAGGTGCTTCAAAAATCATTTTACTTGAGATCCCACTTAGTGACCTGGACTTTCCATCTTACCCTCCCTCTCCTAGTTCTTCAATGCATTGATCAAGCAGGTCTTCATCCATTATCTGCAGGTTTAACATGTCTCCCCGCAAGACTATGTACTCCCTAAGGACAGAGAGGCTCCAACCTTGGGACCTTCTCAGCGCCCAATTGCTTATTCTTCTACCCCACCGGACCCAGTAGCAGCTTTTTCTGCATCCATTGAAAGAATCATGGGATTTTGTTGGTTTGCTTGTTGATAGGGTCAATTATGTGGGTGGTTTTCCTAATATTGAACCAGCCCTGCATCCCTGGTATCAATCCCACTTGCTCATGGTGAATGACCCTTCTGATCACTTGCTGGAGTCTTTTTGCTAGTATCCTATTTAAGATTTGTGCATCTATATTCATTAGGGAGATTGGTCTATCGTTGCCTTTCTCTGTTTTTTGACCTGCCTGGCTTTGGAATCAGTACCATGTGTGTGTCATGAAAGGAAGTTGGTAGAACCCCCTCTTTGCTTATTATGTCAAATAGTTTGTATAGTATCGGGATGAGCTGTTCTTTGAATGTTTGATAGAATTCACTTGTGAATCCATCAGGCCCTGGGGATTTTTTCTTAGGGAGTTCTTTGCTGGCCTGTTGGATTTCATTTTCTGACATGGGATTATTTCAGAATTCTCTTTCTTCTTCTGTTAGTCTAGTGTAAAAATGGAGATTGAATCCAGGACTCCAGTCCCCAGAAGTCCTTGCTCACTTCCCAGAATGCTTTGTAATCGCACTGAATTCTCACCTGAAGGTCTCTTTCCTACTTCCCCTTCAGAGCAGACTCATCTCATGATGTGAGAGAAATTTGAATGGGCCTCTCGGCCCACCTAGCACCTGCTTCTCTTACTTGTATATTCTTCAATTCCTGATCTTAAATAAAACTCTAAACATATAATACTCCTGGCAGAGAGAAACTAATTTCTACCTGCCTCAGTTTCCCCCTAAATTTTAGTCTTACAGTTTGGCTTCACCACTTCGGGAAAATGAAATATCTCAATCTGCTGATTCTTTTTTCTACTAAGTTCGGCTTTTAATAGCTACTGCCTAGAAAATTTTTTAAGCCACGTTTCTCCAAGATGCTTTTTTAGAAAACCATCTTGATCAGCTCCTGCCTGCAGCCATCCCCTTCAGACATTCTTGATTCAATAGCGATCACCTGGTCACAGCCCTCCTGGCCCAGCTACTGTTGCCTGTAATCTGGACCGGTTTCATTGATATTGCTCACCTGGTCCTGGCCCTGCCGACCCCGGTGCTCTCTCTCTCACTGTCTCTCTCTGCCTCTCTCTCTCTCTTTGTCTCTGTCTCTGTCTCTGCCTCCCTCTTCCTCTCCCTCTCTCTCCCTCTCTGTCTCTCTCTGTCTTTCTCTGTCTGTCTCTCTCTGTCTCTCTGTCTCTCTGTCTCTCTCTCTGTCTCTCTCTCTCTCTCTGTCTCTCTCTCTCAATCACCTGGTCCCTGTTTAACCCAGATCGAGATCACCTGCTGACCCGCCTGCTCAGCAGACTCTAGCCTTGGAGCAGATTGCTCATCCCCCCCAGGCTCAGGACTCATTTCTACCAGGTGGTAAAAACTGGGTAACTTTCCCTTAGGCTAAGCCTCCATTTGTGGGGGTGGGATCATAGGAGGGGAGAGAAAAAAAGGGAGAGAAGAAAGTTTTTTTTTTTCCAAGTAGGAACTTAAAAACATGGCTATTTTACAAGGATATCTTTTCATTGCATTGATCCTTTTATTCACTTCACCTGCGTGTCAGGGAAAAAATTCAGCTCTGTACAACCTTTTAGCTAACTTTGGGGAGGCAGCTGGGTGTCTCAGGGGACTGAGGGCGAGGCCTAGAGGCGCGAGGTCCTGGTTTGGAATATGGCCTGAGTCACTTCATGGTGGTGTGGCCCTGAGCACATCCCTTACCCCCATTGCCTAGCCCATATCAATTTGCCTTCTGACAATAGACATCTCAATGGATAAAAAATCCAAGGAACTTTAAAGAGAATGGAGATTGTATTTTGAGGGCATCTCAGACTCCAAAGCTTTATACAAATCTCTGTATTCTATTGCATTTTACTCTTTGCTTTGTTTATGATTTAACTGTGTGATATTAAGTATATATTTTACTGCATTCAATAGTATTCTGTTATGCTGTTCATTTTAATGCACTGAGATTTAACTACTGTTAAATTCTGTCCCTTTTTTTTTTAAAGATAAAATTCAAGATCCCAATGGATCTGGATATTCTTCCCTCTCAGAGTTGATTTCACTGAGAGTAAGGCTTAAGTAAAAACTCTCTTCCTCTCCTTCTTATAGGAGAATTCTTCCCCTCCCCTTCCCATGTGTATCTTTGTGTGAGAAAGATTATTCTATTTGGGTTTTTTTCCTATTTCTTGGAGCATATCTTAGTACCATCAACGATTCCCCCCCTCCTTTTTTCTTTCTATCTCCCCCTTTCTCCATATCCTCTTGATGCCCCAAACTTTCCCTATGCGTGATTCTTCTTACTACTCTAACGATGCATACAATTTTTGAGAGTTACACATTAATTTTCCCCAAAGTTTCTCTTGCTCTTTGTGTTTGGATGTCAAACTTTGCACAGAGCTCTGGTCTTTTCTTTACAAACACTTGGAAGAAATCTTGCCTTTTGCTGAATGAACATACTTTCCCCTGGATCCTTCCTCTATATTCACTAAAATCACGAGAAATTTCCAGCTGACTTGGGTATTTGATTCGGGATATCCCTTGCTGACCAATAATGACATAGAGTTAGGTCAGAGACTCAAAGGTATCCTTTACAAAAACTATCAGCTCTGTGACAGTGATTTGTACAGAGTGAATACTTGTGAAACACTGGGTATAACTAGGTGCCAGAGAAAGAATCATCACCACTGATAGAGGATATGCAAAAAGAGTTGTAAATTAGACATTGGATGAGGGAGGGGATTATGACCAAACTAGAGGTAGAGGTCACAGAAATGAAAATAAAGGATTTGGATTACATGAAATGAAGTGTCCTTTTGCACAAGCAAAATTAATGCAGCCAAAATCAGAAGGAAGACAGGGAACTGGTGGAAAATTTTGCAACAGATTACTCTGGTAAAAGCCTTATTCCTCAAATGTGTAGGAAACCTAGTCAAATGTAGAGAAATGAGAGCAATTCTCCAGTGGATCAATGATCAAAAGACATGAACAAGCAGTTTTCAGGAGAAGAAAGCAAAGCTAGGTGGCTCAGTGGATTGAGAGAGAGAGAGAGAGAGAGAGAGAGGATCCAAGGTGAGAGTCTGCATTCAAATCTGGCCTCAGGCACTTCTTAGCTGTGTGATCTTAGTCAATGCAGTTCATCTCAATTGACTAGACCTTGCCACTCTGCTGACTTGGAAAGTTCTGTGTTTGTTGTTGTTGTTTGACCTTTGGGGTGAGTTCTCACCCCTGAGCAGGAAGGACCACAGCCTGGGGGTTAGGCAGGAGCAGGTTCACACCTTTGTGGAATCCTCCCTGAGTAGGTGTGAACCCTTGGTGACAGGGCAGTATAAATTCGGGAGACAACTAGATGCCTCAGTATTTGGAGAGCCAGACCTGCAGACAGGAGGTCCTAGGTTCCAGTCCAGCTTCAGATACTTCCCAGCTAAGTGATCCTGAACAAGTCGCTTAACTCCCAATTGACTAGACCTTGCCATTCCACTGCTTTGGAACTTTACCAATTCCAAGAAGAAGGCAAGGGCTTAGAAAATATTGTTTTGGAGTACAGCGCAGCTGATTCCAGCCATTTTACCTGTGGAGTCCTCCAGATCAGACAGGCTGCCTGTGTCTTCCTTCCCTACTGACCGAGACAGAAGGTGAGAGGGTTGGTGGGGTTTGTGCTCGTTTGGGTCACGGTTTGACATTTGGGGTGATTTCTCAGGCCTGAGAAGGAAGGACCACAGGCTTGTATTTAGGCACCAGCTGGTTCCCTCCTTTGGGGAATCCTCCCTGAGAAGGTGTGATTCAGGAGGAGAAGCCCCTGGTCAAACAACTCCCTCAAGAGCAGGACCTGATCAAAGCCCAAAGAACCCAAATCGGCAGGAAGAGAAAGGTGTTGGAAACGATGAATGAGACCCAAAGGAACACTTCGAAGGTCCCAAGAGATGAAAAGCCCCCACAGAAGAAGATAGCCATGGGCCGGGGGGACCCTATGGACGATCTCATCTGCAGCCGGCGTCCATGCCGACCTCGTCCCCCTCCCGCTCCACGCAAAAACCAGAAGATTTCTCCACTTCCACCTCAACCTCCCCAGCTCCCTGTGGAAAGGATGGAGAAGACTCCTCTGAAGGCCAAAGACGAAGATAGTCTAAAGACCCTACCTCCACTTCACTTGGCTCAGAGAGAACAGGAAGCACCCAAAAAAACAAAGATTTCCTCACATCCAGGACAACCTCTCCAGGGCCCTGTGGAAAGGACACAGAAGAGTCCTCAAAAGCCCGAGGACAAAGCAATTCCGAAGACTCAGCTACCTCCAATGGAGTTAGCTAAGAGAGAACGGGAAACACCCAAAGAACACCCATTGCCCAAGACCGGCCAGGCCAACCCTCCTCAAAAGAGGAAAACCATGCCTGTGGACCCTAATGACGATCTCATCTCCAGCTGGTTTCCATGCCCACCTCTTTGCCCTTGCCCTCCTCTCAAAAAACTGAAGATATCACCCCATGCAGTACAGACTCCCCAGGTGCTTGGGGAAAAGACTGAGAAGACTCCTAAGAAGCCCAAGGACAAAGCAATCCACAAGACTCGCCTACCGCCACTTGAGTTGGCTCAGGGAAAACCCGAAGCACACCAAAACCAGAAGATGTCTAGAGATATACTGCACCCTTCCCAGGTCCCCGTGGAAAGGGCTGTGGAGACTCCTAAGAAGCCCAAAGACAAAGCAAATGAAAAGCCTCAGCTACCTCCAAAGGAGTTAGCTAAGAAAGAATCTGAAGCACCCCAAAGACAGAAGATGTCTAGAGATCCAGGACAGCCTTCCCAGGTCCCCGAGGAAAGGACTGGGAAGACTCCTGTCATCTCCAAAGACCAAAATAACCAAAAGACTCTTCCTCCATTTGAGTTGGCTCAGGGAAAACTTGAAGCACCCAAAATAGAGAAGATGTCTAGACATCCAGTAGAGCCTTCCCAGGTGCTTGGGGAAAAGACTGAGAAGACTCCCAAGAAGCCCAAGGACAAAGCAATCCACAAGACTCGCCTACCGCCTATTGAGTTGGCTCAGGGAAAACCCGAAGCACCCCAAAACCAGAAGATGTCTAGAGATCCACTACACCCTTCCCAGGTCCCCGTGGAAAGGGCGGTGGACACTCGTAAGATGCCCAAAGACAAAGCAAATGAAAAGCCTCAGCTACCTCCAAAGGAGTTAGCTAAGAAAGAATCTGAAGTACCCCAAAGACAGAAGATGTCTAGAGATCCAGGACAGCCTTCCCAGGTCCCCGAGGAAAGGACTGGGAAGACTCCTGTCATCTCCAAAGACCAAAATAATCAAAAGACTCTTCCTCCATTTGAGTTGGCTCAGGGAAAACTTGAAGCACCCAAAAGAGAGAAGATGTCTAGACATCCAGTAGAGCCTTCCCAGGTGCTTGGGGAAAAGACTGAGAAGACTCCTAAGAAGCCCAAGGACAAAGCAAATGAAAAGCCTCAGCTACCTCCAAAGGAGTTAGCTAAGAAAGAATCTGAAGCACCCCAAAGACAGAAGATGTTTAGAGATCCAGTACAACCTTCCCACGTCCCCGTAGAAAGGACTGGGAAGACTCCTGTCATGTCCAAAGACCAAAATAGCCAGAAGCCTCTACTTCCACTTGAGTTGCCGCAGGGAAAACCTGAAGAACCCCCAAAACAGAAGATGTCTAGAGATGCAGTACAGCCTTCCCAGGTCCCCGAGGAAGGGACTGTGGAGACTCCTAAGAAGCCCAACGACAAAGCAATCCACAAGACTCGGCTACCTCCAATGGAGTTAGCCAAGAGAGAACCCAAAGCACCCAAGAAACACCCATTGCCCCAGGCCGGCCAGGCCAACCCTCCTCAAAAGAGGAAAGCCACCTATGTGGACCCTATTGACCATCTCATCTGCAGCCGGCTCCCTTGCCGACCTCTTCCCTCTTGCCCTCCACCCAAAAAACTGAAGATATCTCCCCATGCAGAACAGACTCCCCAGGTCCCCCTGGGCAGGACTGAGAAGAATCTTGACAAGTCCAAAGACAAAACAATTCAAAAGACTCAGCTACCTCCAGCTGCTTTGGCTCAGAGAGAACCTCAAGCACCCAAAGCACAGAAGGTATCTCCCCATCCAGTCCAGACTCCCCAGGCCCCTGTGCATAGCACTGAGCAGGCTCCTGTGAAGCCCAAAGACAAGGATAGTCAAAAGGCCCTCCTATCTCCAGTTGCCTTAGCTCAGAGAGAACCTGAAGCTCCCCCACAGCCCCTGCGGAAAGACTGGTGTCTTCAAAATTGGATTGAGAAGAAATACAGGAGTTTAACGCAGCCTTGCCAGAAAGAAGCAGACTTCACGGCCCAGCCTCAAAAAGCAGTGATCTCTCCACCCCGGGCAGCCTCAGTTCCTGCCTATCTCCTGGCCCATCCTGCCAAGAGGTCTCAAGATCCCCAAAGCTCTGCCAAGCCATGGTTGCATGGTTCATCTGACCATCGGTGCAAAATACCTAGAAACTCTCTATCCCCAAATGACCAGCAATTGGCCCAGGAGCCCACAGTTGCTTCCCTGCAAGTTACTCGGGATGTTCTGGCCAGATCACTCCCCAGACAACAGCCATTCGGTAAGGACATGCAACCTGTCCTCCCACAGGAGTCAGGTGCCGACATACCCCACATTCCTTCTCAGGACAGAAATCCAAAGGCCCTGACCCCAAATCTTCAACTCAGTATTCTGTATGAGGATCTCCAACTTTCTGACACAGATGAAGAAGAAGAGGAGGAGAAAGAGGTGGAGAATAAATGAAGAAACACAAAGAGCAGAAGATTTGCCATCTTGGGATATGGGGATGTCTGGGCTCTTGCAGGGGGAGAGGAGACAAGATGATGACATTTGGGAGCCATCTCATATTCCTGGCAAGGTGCTTCAAAAATCATTTTACTTGAGATCCCACTTAGTGACCTGGACTTTCCATCTTACCCTCCCTCTCCTAGTTCTTCAATGCATTGATCAAGCAGGTCTTCATCCATTATCTGCAGGTTTAACATGTCTCCCCGCAAGACTATGTACTCCCTAAGGACAGAGAGGCTCCAACCTTGGGACCTTCTCAGCGCCCAATTGCTTATTCTTCTACCCCACCGGACCCAGTAGCAGCTTTTTCTGCATCCATTGAAAGAATCATGGGATTTTGTTGGTTTGCTTGTTGATAGGGTCAATTATGTGGGTGGTTTTCCTAATATTGAACCAGCCCTGCATCCCTGGTATCAATCCCACTTGCTCATGGTGAATGACCCTTCTGATCACTTGCTGGAGTCTTTTTGCTAGTATCCTATTTAAGATTTGTGCATCTATATTCATTAGGGAGATTGGTCTATCGTTGTCTTTCTCTGTTTTTTGACCTGCCTGGCTTTGGAATCAGTACCATGTGTGTGTCATGAAAGGAAGTTGGTAGAACCCCCTCTTTGCTTATTATGTCAAATAGTTTGTATAGTATCGGGATGAGCTGTTCTTTGAATGTTTGATAGAATTCACTTGTGAATCCATCAGGCCCTGGGGATTTTTTCTTAGGGAGTTCTTTGCTGGCCTGTTGGATTTCATTTTCTGACATGGGATTATTTCAGAATTCTCTTTCTTCTTCTGTTAGTCTAGTGTAAAAATGGAGATTGAATCCAGGACTCCAGTCCCCAGAAGTCCTTGCTCACTTCCCAGAATGCTTTGTAATCGCACTGAATTCTCACCTGAAGGTCTCTTTCCTACTTCCCCTTCAGAGCAGACTCATCTCATGATGTGAGAGAAATTTGAATGGGCCTCTCGGCCCACCTAGCACCTGCTTCTCTTACTTGTATATTCTTCAATTCCTGATCTTAAATAAAACTCTAAACATATAATACTCCTGGCAGAGAGAAACTAATTTCTACCTGCCTCAGTTTCCCCCTAAATTTTAGTCTTACAGTTTGGCTTCACCACTTCGGGAAAATGAAATATCTCAATCTGCTGATTCTTTTTTCTACTAAGTTCGGCTTTTAATAGCTACTGCCTAGAAAATTTTTTAAGCCACGTTTCTCCAAGATGCTTTTTTAGAAAACCATCTTGATCAGCTCCTGCCTGCAGCCATCCCCTTCAGACATTCTTGATTCAATAGCGATCACCTGGTCACAGCCCTCCTGGCCCAGCTACTGTTGCCTGTAATCTGGACCGGTTTCATTGATATTGCTCACCTGGTCCTGGCCCTGCCGACCCCGGTGCTCTCTCTCTCACTGTCTCTCTCTGCCTCTCTCTCTCTCTTTGTCTCTGTCTCTGTCTCTGCCTCCCTCTTCCTCTCCCTCTCTCTCCCTCTCTGTCTCTCTCTGTCTTTCTCTGTCTGTCTCTCTCTGTCTCTCTGTCTCTCTGTCTCTCTCTCTGTCTCTCTCTCTCTCTCTGTCTCTCTCTCTCAATCACCTGGTCCCTGTTTAACCCAGATCGAGATCACCTGCTGACCCGCCTGCTCAGCAGACTCTAGCCTTGGAGCAGATTGCTCATCCCCCCCAGGCTCAGGACTCATTTCTACCAGGTGGTAAAAACTGGGTAACTTTCCCTTAGGCTAAGCCTCCATTTGTGGGGGTGGGATCATAGGAGGGGAGAGAAAAAAAGGGAGAGAAGAAAGTTTTTTTTTTTCCAAGTAGGAACTTAAAAACATGGCTATTTTACAAGGATATCTTTTCATTGCATTGATCCTTTTATTCACTTCACCTGCGTGTCAGGGAAAAAATTCAGCTCTGTACAACCTTTTAGCTAACTTTGGGGAGGCAGCTGGGTGTCTCAGGGGACTGAGGGCGAGGCCTAGAGGCGCGAGGTCCTGGTTTGGAATATGGCCTGAGTCACTTCATGGTGGTGTGGCCCTGAGCACATCCCTTACCCCCATTGCCTAGCCCATATCAATTTGCCTTCTGACAATAGACATCTCAATGGATAAAAAATCCAAGGAACTTTAAAGAGAATGGAGATTGTATTTTGAGGGCATCTCAGACTCCAAAGCTTTATACAAATCTCTGTATTCTATTGCATTTTACTCTTTGCTTTGTTTATGATTTAACTGTGTGATATTAAGTATATATTTTACTGCATTCAATAGTATTCTGTTATGCTGTTCATTTTAATGCACTGAGATTTAACTACTGTTAAATTCTGTCCCTTTTTTTTTTAAAGATAAAATTCAAGATCCCAATGGATCTGGATATTCTTCCCTCTCAGAGTTGATTTCACTGAGAGTAAGGCTTAAGTAAAAACTCTCTTCCTCTCCTTCTTATAGGAGAATTCTTCCCCTCCCCTTCCCATGTGTATCTTTGTGTGAGAAAGATTATTCTATTTGGGTTTTTTTCCTATTTCTTGGAGCATATCTTAGTACCATCAACGATTCCCCCCCTCCTTTTTTCTTTCTATCTCCCCCTTTCTCCATATCCTCTTGATGCCCCAAACTTTCCCTATGCGTGATTCTTCTTACTACTCTAACGATGCATACAATTTTTGAGAGTTACACATTAATTTTCCCCAAAGTTTCTCTTGCTCTTTGTGTTTGGATGTCAAACTTTGCACAGAGCTCTGGTCTTTTCTTTACAAACACTTGGAAGAAATCTTGCCTTTTGCTGAATGAACATACTTTCCCCTGGATCCTTCCTCTATATTCACTAAAATCACGAGAAATTTCCAGCTGACTTGGGTATTTGATTCGGGATATCCCTTGCTGACCAATAATGACATAGAGTTAGGTCAGAGACTCAAAGGTATCCTTTACAAAAACTATCAGCTCTGTGACAGTGATTTGTACAGAGTGAATACTTGTGAAACGCTGGGTATAACTAGGTGCCAGAGAAAGAATCATCACCACTGATAGAGGATATGCAAAAAGAGTTGTAAATTAGACATTGGATGAGGGAGGGGATTATGACCAAACTAGAGGTAGAGGTCACAGAAATGAAAATAAAGGATTTGGATTACATGAAATGAAGTGTCCTTTTGCACAAGCAAAATTAATGCAGCCAAAATCAGAAGGAAGACAGGGAACTGGTGGAAAATTTTGCAACAGATTACTCTGGTAAAAGCCTTATTCCTCAAATGTGTAGGAAACCTAGTCAAATGTAGAGAAATGAGAGCAATTCTCCAGTGGATCAATGATCAAAAGACATGAACAAGCAGTTTTCAGGAGAAGAAAGCAAAGCTAGGTGGCTCAGTGGATTGAGAGAGAGAGAGAGAGAGAGAGGATCCAAGGTGAGAGTCTGCATTCAAATCTGGCCTCAGGCACTTCTTAGCTGTGTGATCTTAGTCAATGCAGTTCATCTCAATTGACTAGACCTTGCCACTCTGCTGACTTGGAAAGTTCTGTGTTTGTTGTTGTTGTTTGACCTTTGGGGTGAGTTCTCACCCCTGAGCAGGAAGGACCACAGCCTGGGGGTTAGGCAGGAGCAGGTTCACACCTTTGTGGAATCCTCCCTGAGTAGGTGTGAACCCTTGGTGACAGGGCAGTATAAATTCGGGAGACAACTAGATGCCTCAGTATTTGGAGAGCCAGACCTGCAGACAGGAGGTCCTAGGTTCCAGTCCAGCTTCAGATACTTCCCAGCTAAGTGATCCTGAACAAGTCGCTTAACTCCCAATTGACTAGACCTTGCCATTCCACTGCTTTGGAACTTTACCAATTCCAAGAAGAAGGCAAGGGCTTAGAAAATATTGTTTTGGAGTACAGCGCAGCTGATTCCAGCCATTTTACCTGTGGAGTCCTCCAGATCAGACAGGCTGCCTGTGTCTTCCTTCCCTACTGACCGAGACAGAAGGTGAGAGGGTTGGTGGGGTTTGTGCTCGTTTGGGTCACGGTTTGACATTTGGGGTGATTTCTCAGGCCTGAGAAGGAAGGACCACAGGCTTGTATTTAGGCACCAGCTGGTTCCCTCCTTTGGGGAATCCTCCCTGAGAAGGTGTGATTCAGGAGGAGAAGCCCCTGGTCAAACAACTCCCTCAAGAGCAGGACCTGATCAAAGCCCAAAGAACCCAAATCGGCAGGAAGAGAAAGGTGTTGGAAACGATGAATGAGACCCAAAGGAACACTTCGAAGGTCCCAAGAGATGAAAAGCCCCCACAGAAGAAGATAGCCATGGACCGGGGGGACCCTATGGACGATCTCATCTGCAGCCGGCGTCCATGCCGACCTCGTCCCCCTCCCGCTCCACGCAAAAACCAGAAGATTTCTCCACTTCCACCTCAACCTCCCCAGCTCCCTGTGGAAAGGATGGAGAAGACTCCTCTGAAGGCCAAAGACGAAGATAGTCTAAAGACCCTACCTCCACTTCACTTGGCTCAGAGAGAACAGGAAGCACCCAAAAAAACAAAGATTTCCTCACATCCAGGACAACCTCTCCAGGGCCCTGTGGAAAGGACACAGAAGAGTCCTCAAAAGCCCGAGGACAAAGCAATTCCGAAGACTCAGCTACCTCCAATGGAGTTAGCTAAGAGAGAACGGGAAACACCCAAAGAACACCCATTGCCCAAGACCGGCCAGGCCAACCCTCCTCAAAAGAGGAAAACCATGCCTGTGGACCCTAATGACGATCTCATCTCCAGCTGGTTTCCATGCCCACCTCTTTGCCCTTGCCCTACTCTCAAAAAACTGAAGATATCACCCCATGCAGTACAGACTCCCCAGGTGCTTGGGGAAAAGACTGAGAAGACTCCTAAGAAGCCCAAGGACAAAGCAATCCACAAGACTCGCCTACCGCCTATTGAGTTGGCTCAGGGAAAACCCGAAGCACACCAAAACCAGAAGATGTCTAGAGATATACTGCACCCTTCCCAGGTCCCCGTGGAAAGGGCTGTGGAGACTCCTAAGAAGCCCAAAGACAAAGCAAATGAAAAGCCTCAGCTACCTCCAAAGGAGTTAGCTAAGAAAGAATCTGAAGCACCCCAAAGACAGAAGATGTCTAGAGATCCAGGACAGCCTTCCCAGGTCCCCGAGGAAAGGACTGGGAAGACTCCTGTCATCTCCAAAGACCAAAATAACCAAAAGACTCTTCCTCCATTTGAGTTGGCTCAGGGAAAACTTGAAGCACCCAAAAGAGAGAAGATGTCTAGACATCCAGTAGAGCCTTCCCAGGTGCTTGGGGAAAAGACTGAGAAGACTCCCAAGAAGCCCAAGGACAAAGCAATCCACAAGACTCGCCTACCGCCTATTGAGTTGGCTCAGGGAAAACCCGAAGCACCCCAAAACCAGAAGATGTCTAGAGATCCACTACACCCTTCCCAGGTCCCCGTGGAAAGGGCGGTGGACACTCGTAAGATGCCCAAAGACAAAGCAAATGAAAAGCCTCAGCTACCTCCAAAGGAGTTAGCTAAGAAAGAATCTGAAGTACCCCAAAGACAGAAGATGTCTAGAGATCCAGGACAGCCTTCCCAGGTCCCCGAGGAAAGGACTGGGAAGACTCCTGTCATCTCCAAAGACCAAAATAACCAAAAGACTCTTCCTCCATTTGAGTTGGCTCAGGGAAAACTTGAAGCACCCAAAAGAGAGAAGATGTCTAGACATCCAGTAGAGCCTTCCCAGGTGCTTGGGGAAAAGACTGAGAAGACTCCTAAGAAGCCCAAGGACAAAGCAAATGAAAAGCCTCAGCTACCTCCAAAGGAGTTAGCTAAGAAAGAATCTGAAGCACCCCAAAGACAGAAGATGTTTAGAGATCCAGTACAACCTTCCCACGTCCCCGTAGAAAGGACTGGGAAGACTCCTGTCATGTCCAAAGACCAAAATAGCCAGAAGCCTCTACTTCCACTTGAGTTGCCGCAGGGAAAACCTGAAGAACCCCCAAAACAGAAGATGTCTAGAGATGCAGTACAGCCTTCCCAGGTCCCCGAGGAAGGGACTGTGGAGACTCCTAAGAAGCCCAACGACAAAGCAATCCACAAGACTCGGCTACCTCCAATGGAGTTAGCCAAGAGAGAACCCAAAGCACCCAAGAAACACCCATTGCCCCAGGCCGGCCAGGCCAACCCTCCTCAAAAGAGGAAAGCCACCTATGTGGACCCTATTGACCATCTCATCTGCAGCCGGCTCCCTTGCCGACCTCTTCCCTCTTGCCCTCCACCCAAAAAACTGAAGATATCTCCCCATGCAGAACAGACTCCCCAGGTCCCCCTGGGCAGGACTGAGAAGAATCTTGACAAGTCCAAAGACAAAACAATTCAAAAGACTCAGCTACCTCCAGCTGCTTTGGCTCAGAGAGAACCTCAAGCACCCAAAGCACAGAAGGTATCTCCCCATCCAGTCCAGACTCCCCAGGCCCCTGTGCATAGCACTGAGCAGGCTCCTGTGAAGCCCAAAGACAAGGATAGTCAAAAGGCCCTCCTATCTCCAGTTGCCTTAGCTCAGAGAGAACCTGAAGCTCCCCCACAGCCCCTGCGGAAAGACTGGTGTCTTCAAAATTGGATTGAGAAGAAATACAGGAGTTTAACGCAGCCTTGCCAGAAAGAAGCAGACTTCACGGCCCAGCCTCAAAAAGCAGTGATCTCTCCACCCCGGGCAGCCTCAGTTCCTGCCTATCTCCTGGCCCATCCTGCCAAGAGGTCTCAAGATCCCCAAAGCTCTGCCAAGCCATGGTTGCATGGTTCATCTGACCATCGGTGCAAAATACCTAGAAACTCTCTATCCCCAAATGACCAGCAATTGGCCCAGGAGCCCACAGTTGCTTCCCTGCAAGTTACTCGGGATGTTCTGGCCAGATCACTCCCCAGACAACAGCCATTCGGTAAGGACATGCAACCTGTCCTCCCACAGGAGTCAGGTGCCGACATACCCCACATTCCTTCTCAGGACAGAAATCCAAAGGCCCTGACCCCAAATCTTCAACTCAGTATTCTGTATGAGGATCTCCAACTTTCTGACACAGATGAAGAAGAAGAGGAGGAGAAAGAGGTGGAGAATAAATGAAGAAACACAAAGAGCAGAAGATTTGCCATCTTGGGATATGGGGATGTCTGGGCTCTTGCAGGGGGAGAGGAGACAAGATGATGACATTTGGGAGCCATCTCATATTCCTGGCAAGGTGCTTCAAAAATCATTTTACTTGAGATCCCACTTAGTGACCTGGACTTTCCATCTTACCCTCCCTCTCCTAGTTCTTCAATGCATTGATCAAGCAGGTCTTCATCCATTATCTGCAGGTTTAACATGTCTCCCCGCAAGACTATGTACTCCCTAAGGACAGAGAGGCTCCAACCTTGGGACCTTCTCAGCGCCCAATTGCTTATTCTTCTACCCCACCGGACCCAGTAGCAGCTTTTTCTGCATCCATTGAAAGAATCATGGGATTTTGTTGGTTTGCTTGTTGATAGGGTCAATTATGTGGGTGGTTTTCCTAATATTGAACCAGCCCTGCATCCCTGGTATCAATCCCACTTGCTCATGGTGAATGACCCTTCTGATCACTTGCTGGAGTCTTTTTGCTAGTATCCTATTTAAGATTTGTGCATCTATATTCATTAGGGAGATTGGTCTATCGTTGCCTTTCTCTGTTTTTTGACCTGCCTGGCTTTGGAATCAGTACCATGTGTGTGTCATGAAAGGAAGTTGGTAGAACCCCCTCTTTGCTTATTATGTCAAATAGTTTGTATAGTATCGGGATGAGCTGTTCTTTGAATGTTTGATAGAATTCACTTGTGAATCCATCAGGCCCTGGGGATTTTTTCTTAGGGAGTTCTTTGCTGGCCTGTTGGATTTCATTTTCTGACATGGGATTATTTCAGAATTCTCTTTCTTCTTCTGTTAGTCTAGTGTAAAAATGGAGATTGAATCCAGGACTCCAGTCCCCAGAAGTCCTTGCTCACTTCCCAGAATGCTTTGTAATCGCACTGAATTCTCACCTGAAGGTCTCTTTCCTACTTCCCCTTCAGAGCAGACTCATCTCATGATGTGAGAGAAATTTGAATGGGCCTCTCGGCCCACCTAGCACCTGCTTCTCTTACTTGTATATTCTTCAATTCCTGATCTTAAATAAAACTCTAAACATATAATACTCCTGGCAGAGAGAAACTAATTTCTACCTGCCTCAGTTTCCCCCTAAATTTTAGTCTTACAGTTTGGCTTCACCACTTCGGGAAAATGAAATATCTCAATCTGCTGATTCTTTTTTCTACTAAGTTCGGCTTTTAATAGCTACTGCCTAGAAAATTTTTTAAGCCACGTTTCTCCAAGATGCTTTTTTAGAAAACCATCTTGATCAGCTCCTGCCTGCAGCCATCCCCTTCAGACATTCTTGATTCAATAGCGATCACCTGGTCACAGCCCTCCTGGCCCAGCTACTGTTGCCTGTAATCTGGACCGGTTTCATTGATATTGCTCACCTGGTCCTGGCCCTGCCGACCCCGGTGCTCTCTCTCTCACTGTCTCTCTCTGCCTCTCTCTCTCTCTTTGTCTCTGTCTCTGTCTCTGCCTCCCTCTTCCTCTCCCTCTCTCTCCCTCTCTGTCTCTCTCTGTCTTTCTCTGTCTGTCTCTCTCTGTCTCTCTGTCTCTCTGTCTCTCTCTCTGTCTCTCTCTCTCTCTCTGTCTCTCTCTCTCAATCACCTGGTCCCTGTTTAACCCAGATCGAGATCACCTGCTGACCCGCCTGCTCAGCAGACTCTAGCCTTGGAGCAGATTGCTCATCCCCCCCAGGCTCAGGACTCATTTCTACCAGGTGGTAAAAACTGGGTAACTTTCCCTTAGGCTAAGCCTCCATTTGTGGGGGTGGGATCATAGGAGGGGAGAGAAAAAAAGGGAGAGAAGAAAGTTTTTTTTTTTCCAAGTAGGAACTTAAAAACATGGCTATTTTACAAGGATATCTTTTCATTGCATTGATCCTTTTATTCACTTCACCTGCGTGTCAGGGAAAAAATTCAGCTCTGTACAACCTTTTAGCTAACTTTGGGGAGGCAGCTGGGTGTCTCAGGGGACTGAGGGCGAGGCCTAGAGGCGCGAGGTCCTGGTTTGGAATATGGCCTGAGTCACTTCATGGTGGTGTGGCCCTGAGCACATCCCTTACCCCCATTGCCTAGCCCATATCAATTTGCCTTCTGACAATAGACATCTCAATGGATAAAAAATCCAAGGAACTTTAAAGAGAATGGAGATTGTATTTTGAGGGCATCTCAGACTCCAAAGCTTTATACAAATCTCTGTATTCTATTGCATTTTACTCTTTGCTTTGTTTATGATTTAACTGTGTGATATTAAGTATATATTTTACTGCATTCAATAGTATTCTGTTATGCTGTTCATTTTAATGCACTGAGATTTAACTACTGTTAAATTCTGTCCCTTTTTTTTTTAAAGATAAAATTCAAGATCCCAATGGATCTGGATATTCTTCCCTCTCAGAGTTGATTTCACTGAGAGTAAGGCTTAAGTAAAAACTCTCTTCCTCTCCTTCTTATAGGAGAATTCTTCCCCTCCCCTTCCCATGTGTATCTTTGTGTGAGAAAGATTATTCTATTTGGGTTTTTTTCCTATTTCTTGGAGCATATCTTAGTACCATCAACGATTCCCCCCCTCCTTTTTTCTTTCTATCTCCCCCTTTCTCCATATCCTCTTGATGCCCCAAACTTTCCCTATGCGTGATTCTTCTTACTACTCTAACGATGCATACAATTTTTGAGAGTTACACATTAATTTTCCCCAAAGTTTCTCTTGCTCTTTGTGTTTGGATGTCAAACTTTGCACAGAGCTCTGGTCTTTTCTTTACAAACACTTGGAAGAAATCTTGCCTTTTGCTGAATGAACATACTTTCCCCTGGATCCTTCCTCTATATTCACTAAAATCACGAGAAATTTCCAGCTGACTTGGGTATTTGATTCGGGATATCCCTTGCTGACCAATAATGACATAGAGTTAGGTCAGAGACTCAAAGGTATCCTTTACAAAAACTATCAGCTCTGTGACAGTGATTTGTACAGAGTGAATACTTGTGAAACACTGGGTATAACTAGGTGCCAGAGAAAGAATCATCACCACTGATAGAGGATATGCAAAAAGAGTTGTAAATTAGACATTGGATGAGGGAGGGGATTATGACCAAACTAGAGGTAGAGGTCACAGAAATGAAAATAAAGGATTTGGATTACATGAAATGAAGTGTCCTTTTGCACAAGCAAAATTAATGCAGCCAAAATCAGAAGGAAGACAGGGAACTGGTGGAAAATTTTGCAACAGATTACTCTGGTAAAAGCCTTATTCCTCAAATGTGTAGGAAACCTAGTCAAATGTAGAGAAATGAGAGCAATTCTCCAGTGGATCAATGATCAAAAGACATGAACAAGCAGTTTTCAGGAGAAGAAAGCAAAGCTAGGTGGCTCAGTGGATTGAGAGAGAGAGAGAGAGAGAGAGAGAGAGGATCCAAGGTGAGAGTCTGCATTCAAATCTGGCCTCAGGCACTTCTTAGCTGTGTGATCTTAGTCAATGCAGTTCATCTCAATTGACTAGACCTTGCCACTCTGCTGACTTGGAAAGTTCTGTGTTTGTTGTTGTTGTTTGACCTTTGGGGTGAGTTCTCACCCCTGAGCAGGAAGGACCACAGCCTGGGGGTTAGGCAGGAGCAGGTTCACACCTTTGTGGAATCCTCCCTGAGTAGGTGTGAACCCTTGGTGACAGGGCAGTATAAATTCGGGAGACAACTAGATGCCTCAGTATTTGGAGAGCCAGACCTGCAGACAGGAGGTCCTAGGTTCCAGTCCAGCTTCAGATACTTCCCAGCTAAGTGATCCTGAACAAGTCGCTTAACTCCCAATTGACTAGACCTTGCCATTCCACTGCTTTGGAACTTTACCAATTCCAAGAAGAAGGCAAGGGCTTAGAAAATATTGTTTTGGAGTACAGCGCAGCTGATTCCAGCCATTTTACCTGTGGAGTCCTCCAGATCAGACAGGCTGCCTGTGTCTTCCTTCCCTACTGACCGAGACAGAAGGTGAGAGGGTTGGTGGGGTTTGTGCTCGTTTGGGTCACGGTTTGACATTTGGGGTGATTTCTCAGGCCTGAGAAGGAAGGACCACAGGCTTGTATTTAGGCACCAGCTGGTTCCCTCCTTTGGGGAATCCTCCCTGAGAAGGTGTGATTCAGGAGGAGAAGCCCCTGGTCAAACAACTCCCTCAAGAGCAGGACCTGATCAAAGCCCAAAGAACCCAAATCAGCAGGAAGAGAAAGGTGTTGGAAACGATGAATGAGACCCAAAGGAACACTTCGAAGGTCCCAAGAGATGAAAAGCCCCCACAGAAGAAGATAGCCATGGGCCGGGGGGACCCTATGGACGATCTCATCTGCAGCCGGCGTCCATGCCGACCTCGTCCCCCTCCCGCTCCACGCAAAAACCAGAAGATTTCTCCACTTCCACCTCAACCTCCCCAGCTCCCTGTGGAAAGGATGGAGAAGACTCCTCTGAAGGCCAAAGACGAAGATAGTCTAAAGACCCTACCTCCACTTCACTTGGCTCAGAGAGAACAGGAAGCACCCAAAAAAACAAAGATTTCCTCACATCCAGGACAACCTCTCCAGGGCCCTGTGGAAAGGACACAGAAGAGTCCTCAAAAGCCCGAGGACAAAGCAATTCCGAAGACTCAGCTACCTCCAATGGAGTTAGCTAAGAGAGAACGGGAAACACCCAAAGAACACCCATTGCCCAAGACCGGCCAGGCCAACCCTCCTCAAAAGAGGAAAACCATGCCTGTGGACCCTAATGACGATCTCATCTCCAGCTGGTTTCCATGCCCACCTCTTTGCCCTTGCCCTCCTCTCAAAAAACTGAAGATATCACCCCATGCAGTACAGACTCCCCAGGTGCTTGGGGAAAAGACTGAGAAGACTCCTAAGAAGCCCAAGGACAAAGCAATCCACAAGACTCGCCTACCGCCTATTGAGTTGGCTCAGGGAAAACCCGAAGCACACCAAAACCAGAAGATGTCTAGAGATATACTGCACCCTTCCCAGGTCCCCGTGGAAAGGGCTGTGGAGACTCCTAAGAAGCCCAAAGACAAAGCAAATGAAAAGCCTCAGCTACCTCCAAAGGAGTTAGCTAAGAAAGAATCTGAAGCACCCCAAAGACAGAAGATGTCTAGAGATCCAGGACAGCCTTCCCAGGTCCCCGAGGAAAGGACTGGGAAGACTCCTGTCATCTCCAAAGACCAAAATAACCAAAAGACTCTTCCTCCATTTGAGTTGGCTCAGGGAAAACTTGAAGCACCCAAAAGAGAGAAGATGTCTAGACATCCAGTAGAGCCTTCCCAGGTGCTTGGGGAAAAGACTGAGAAGACTCCCAAGAAGCCCAAGGACAAAGCAATCCACAAGACTCGCCTACCGCCTATTGAGTTGGCTCAGGGAAAACCCAAAGCACCCCAAAACCAGAAGATGTCTAGAGATCCACTACACCCTTCCCAGGTCCCCGTGGAAAGGGCGGTGGACACTCGTAAGATGCCCAAAGACAAAGCAAATGAAAAGCCTCAGCTACCTCCAAAGGAGTTAGCTAAGAAAGAATCTGAAGTACCCCAAAGACAGAAGATGTCTAGAGATCCAGGACAGCCTTCCCAGGTCCCCGAGGAAAGGACTGGGAAGACTCCTGTCATCTCCAAAGACCAAAATAATCAAAAGACTCTTCCTCCATTTGAGTTGGCTCAGGGAAAACTTGAAGCACCCAAAAGAGAGAAGATGTCTAGACATCCAGTAGAGCCTTCCCAGGTGCTTGGGGAAAAGACTGAGAAGACTCCTAAGAAGCCCAAGGACAAAGCAAATGAAAAGCCTCAGCTACCTCCAAAGGAGTTAGCTAAGAAAGAATCTGAAGCACCCCAAAGACAGAAGATGTTTAGAGATCCAGTACAACCTTCCCACGTCCCCGTAGAAAGGACTGGGAAGACTCCTGTCATGTCCAAAGACCAAAATAGCCAGAAGCCTCTACTTCCACTTGAGTTGCCGCAGGGAAAACCTGAAGAACCCCCAAAACAGAAGATGTCTAGAGATGCAGTACAGCCTTCCCAGGTCCCCGAGGAAGGGACTGTGGAGACTCCTAAGAAGCCCAACGACAAAGCAATCCACAAGACTCGGCTACCTCCAATGGAGTTAGCCAAGAGAGAACCCAAAGCACCCAAGAAACACCCATTGCCCCAGGCCGGCCAGGCCAACCCTCCTCAAAAGAGGAAAGCCACCTATGTGGACCCTATTGACCATCTCATCTGCAGCCGGCTCCCTTGCCGACCTCTTCCCTCTTGCCCTCCACCCAAAAAACTGAAGATATCTCCCCATGCAGAACAGACTCCCCAGGTCCCCCTGGGCAGGACTGAGAAGAATCTTGACAAGTCCAAAGACAAAACAATTCAAAAGACTCAGCTACCTCCAGCTGCTTTGGCTCAGAGAGAACCTCAAGCACCCAAAGCACAGAAGGTATCTCCCCATCCAGTCCAGACTCCCCAGGCCCCTGTGCATAGGACTGAGCAGGCTCCTGTGAAGCCCAAAGACAAGGATAGTCAAAAGGCCCTCCTATCTCCAGTTGCCTTAGCTCAGAGAGAACCTGAAGCTCCCCCACAGCCCCTGCGGAAAGACTGGTGTCTTCAAAATTGGATTGAGAAGAAATACAGGAGTTTAACGCAGCCTTGCCAGAAAGAAGCAGACTTCACGGCCCAGCCTCAAAAAGCAGTGATCTCTCCACCCCGGGCAGCCTCAGTTCCTGCCTATCTCCTGGCCCATCCTGCCAAGAGGTCTCAAGATCCCCAAAGCTCTGCCAAGCCATGGTTGCATGGTTCATCTGACCATCGGTGCAAAATACCTAGAAACTCTCTATCCCCAAATGACCAGCAATTGGCCCAGGAGCCCACAGTTGCTTCCCTGCAAGTTACTCGGGATGTTCTGGCCAGATCACTCCCCAGACAACAGCCATTCGGTAAGGACATGCAACCTGTCCTCCCACAGGAGTCAGGTGCCGACATACCCCACATTCCTTCTCAGGACAGAAATCCAAAGGCCCTGACCCCAAATCTTCAACTCAGTATTCTGTATGAGGATCTCCAACTTTCTGACACAGATGAAGAAGAAGAGGAGGAGAAAGAGGTGGAGAATAAATGAAGAAACACAAAGAGCAGAAGATTTGCCATCTTGGGATATGGGGATGTCTGGGCTCTTGCAGGGGGAGAGGAGACAAGATGATGACATTTGGGAGCCATCTCATATTCCTGGCAAGGTGCTTCAAAAATCATTTTACTTGAGATCCCACTTAGTGACCTGGACTTTCCATCTTACCCTCCCTCTCCTAGTTCTTCAATGCATTGATCAAGCAGGTCTTCATCCATTATCTGCAGGTTTAACATGTCTCCCCGCAAGACTATGTACTCCCTAAGGACAGAGAGGCTCCAACCTTGGGACCTTCTCAGCGCCCAATTGCTTATTCTTCTACCCCACCGGACCCAGTAGCAGCTTTTTCTGCATCCATTGAAAGAATCATGGGATTTTGTTGGTTTGCTTGTTGATAGGGTCAATTATGTGGGTGGTTTTCCTAATATTGAACCAGCCCTGCATCCCTGGTATCAATCCCACTTGCTCATGGTGAATGACCCTTCTGATCACTTGCTGGAGTCTTTTTGCTAGTATCCTATTTAAGATTTGTGCATCTATATTCATTAGGGAGATTGGTCTATCGTTGTCTTTCTCTGTTTTTTGACCTGCCTGGCTTTGGAATCAGTACCATGTGTGTGTCATGAAAGGAAGTTGGTAGAACCCCCTCTTTGCTTATTATGTCAAATAGTTTGTATAGTATCGGGATGAGCTGTTCTTTGAATGTTTGATAGAATTCACTTGTGAATCCATCAGGCCCTGGGGATTTTTTCTTAGGGAGTTCTTTGCTGGCCTGTTGGATTTCATTTTCTGACATGGGATTATTTCAGAATTCTCTTTCTTCTTCTGTTAGTCTAGTGTAAAAATGGAGATTGAATCCAGGACTCCAGTCCCCAGAAGTCCTTGCTCACTTCCCAGAATGCTTTGTAATCGCACTGAATTCTCACCTGAAGGTCTCTTTCCTACTTCCCCTTCAGAGCAGACTCATCTCATGATGTGAGAGAAATTTGAATGGGCCTCTCGGCCCACCTAGCACCTGCTTCTCTTACTTGTATATTCTTCAATTCCTGATCTTAAATAAAACTCTAAACATATAATACTCCTGGCAGAGAGAAACTAATTTCTACCTGCCTCAGTTTCCCCCTAAATTTTAGTCTTACAGTTTGGCTTCACCACTTCGGGAAAATGAAATATCTCAATCTGCTGATTCTTTTTTCTACTAAGTTCGGCTTTTAATAGCTACTGCCTAGAAAATTTTTTAAGCCACGTTTCTCCAAGATGCTTTTTTAGAAAACCATCTTGATCAGCTCCTGCCTGCAGCCATCCCCTTCAGACATTCTTGATTCAATAGCGATCACCTGGTCACAGCCCTCCTGGCCCAGCTACTGTTGCCTGTAATCTGGACCGGTTTCATTGATATTGCTCACCTGGTCCTGGCCCTGCCGACCCCGGTGCTCTCTCTCTCACTGTCTCTCTCTGCCTCTCTCTCTCTCTTTGTCTCTGTCTCTGTCTCTGCCTCCCTCTTCCTCTCCCTCTCTCTCCCTCTCTGTCTCTCTCTGTCTTTCTCTGTCTGTCTCTCTCTGTCTCTCTGTCTCTCTGTCTCTCTCTCTGTCTCTCTCTCTCTCTCTGTCTCTCTCTCTCAATCACCTGGTCCCTGTTTAACCCAGATCGAGATCACCTGCTGACCCGCCTGCTCAGCAGACTCTAGCCTTGGAGCAGATTGCTCATCCCCCCCAGGCTCAGGACTCATTTCTACCAGGTGGTAAAAACTGGGTAACTTTCCCTTAGGCTAAGCCTCCATTTGTGGGGGTGGGATCATAGGAGGGGAGAGAAAAAAAGGGAGAGAAGAAAGTTTTTTTTTTTTCCAAGTAGGAACTTAAAAACATGGCTATTTTACAAGGATATCTTTTCATTGCATTGATCCTTTTATTCACTTCACCTGCGTGTCAGGGAAAAAATTCAGCTCTGTACAACCTTTTAGCTAACTTTGGGGAGGCAGCTGGGTGTCTCAGGGGACTGAGGGCGAGGCCTAGAGGCGCGAGGTCCTGGTTTGGAATATGGCCTGAGTCACTTCATGGTGGTGTGGCCCTGAGCACATCCCTTACCCCCATTGCCTAGCCCATATCAATTTGCCTTCTGACAATAGACATCTCAATGGATAAAAAATCCAAGGAACTTTAAAGAGAATGGAGATTGTATTTTGAGGGCATCTCAGACTCCAAAGCTTTATACAAATCTCTGTATTCTATTGCATTTTACTCTTTGCTTTGTTTATGATTTAACTGTGTGATATTAAGTATATATTTTACTGCATTCAATAGTATTCTGTTATGCTGTTCATTTTAATGCACTGAGATTTAACTACTGTTAAATTCTGTCCCTTTTTTTTTTAAAGATAAAATTCAAGATCCCAATGGATCTGGATATTCTTCCCTCTCAGAGTTGATTTCACTGAGAGTAAGGCTTAAGTAAAAACTCTCTTCCTCTCCTTCTTATAGGAGAATTCTTCCCCTCCCCTTCCCATGTGTATCTTTGTGTGAGAAAGATTATTCTATTTGGGTTTTTTTCCTATTTCTTGGAGCATATCTTAGTACCATCAACGATTCCCCCCCTCCTTTTTTCTTTCTATCTCCCCCTTTCTCCATATCCTCTTGATGCCCCAAACTTTCCCTATGCGTGATTCTTCTTACTACTCTAACGATGCATACAATTTTTGAGAGTTACACATTAATTTTCCCCAAAGTTTCTCTTGCTCTTTGTGTTTGGATGTCAAACTTTGCACAGAGCTCTGGTCTTTTCTTTACAAACACTTGGAAGAAATCTTGCCTTTTGCTGAATGAACATACTTTCCCCTGGATCCTTCCTCTATATTCACTAAAATCACGAGAAATTTCCAGCTGACTTGGGTATTTGATTCGGGATATCCCTTGCTGACCAATAATGACATAGAGTTAGGTCAGAGACTCAAAGGTATCCTTTACAAAAACTATCAGCTCTGTGACAGTGATTTGTACAGAGTGAATACTTGTGAAACACTGGGTATAACTAGGTGCCAGAGAAAGAATCATCACCACTGATAGAGGATATGCAAAAAGAGTTGTAAATTAGACATTGGATGAGGGAGGGGATTATGACCAAACTAGAGGTAGAGGTCACAGAAATGAAAATAAAGGATTTGGATTACATGAAATGAAGTGTCCTTTTGCACAAGCAAAATTAATGCAGCCAAAATCAGAAGGAAGACAGGGAACTGGTGGAAAATTTTGCAACAGATTACTCTGGTAAAAGCCTTATTCCTCAAATGTGTAGGAAACCTAGTCAAATGTAGAGAAATGAGAGCAATTCTCCAGTGGATCAATGATCAAAAGACATGAACAAGCAGTTTTCAGGAGAAGAAAGCAAAGCTAGGTGGCTCAGTGGATTGAGAGAGAGAGAGAGAGAGAGAGAGGATCCAAGGTGAGAGTCTGCATTCAAATCTGGCCTCAGGCACTTCTTAGCTGTGTGATCTTAGTCAATGCAGTTCATCTCAATTGACTAGACCTTGCCACTCTGCTGACTTGGAACGTTCTGTGTTTGTTGTTGTTGTTTGACCTTTGGGGTGAGTTCTCACCCCTGAGCAGGAAGGACCACAGCCTGGGGGTTAGGCAGGAGCAGGTTCACACCTTTGTGGAATCCTCCCTGAGTAGGTGTGAACCCTTGGTGACAGGGCAGTATAAATTCGGGAGACAACTAGATGCCTCAGTATTTGGAGAGCCAGACCTGCAGACAGGAGGTCCTAGGTTCCAGTCCAGCTTCAGATACTTCCCAGCTAAGTGATCCTGAACAAGTCGCTTAACTCCCAATTGACTAGACCTTGCCATTCCACTGCTTTGGAACTTTACCAATTCCAAGAAGAAGGCAAGGGCTTAGAAAATATTGTTTTGGAGTACAGCGCAGCTGATTCCAGCCATTTTACCTGTGGAGTCCTCCAGATCAGACAGGCTGCCTGTGTCTTCCTTCCCTACTGACCGAGACAGAAGGTGAGAGGGTTGGTGGGGTTTGTGCTCGTTTGGGTTACGGTTTGACATTTGGGGTGATTTCTCAGGCCTGAGAAGGAAGGACCACAGGCTTGTATTTAGGCACCAGCTGGTTCCCTCCTTTGGGGAATCCTCCCTGAGAAGGTGTGATTCAGGAGGAGAAGCCCCTGGTCAAACAACTCCCTCAAGAGCAGGACCTGATCAAAGCCCAAAGAACCCAAATCGGCAGGAAGAGAAAGGTGTTGGAAACGATGAATGAGACCCAAAGGAACACTTCGAAGGTCCCAAGAGATGAAAAGCCCCCACAGAAGAAGATAGCCATGGACCGGGGGGACCCTATGGACGATCTCATCTGCAGCCGGCGTCCATGCCGACCTCGTCCCCCTCCCGCTCCACGCAAAAACCAGAAGATTTCTCCACTTCCACCTCAACCTCCCCAGCTCCCTGTGGAAAGGATGGAGAAGACTCCTCTGAAGGCCAAAGACGAAGATAGTCTAAAGACCCTACCTCCACTTCACTTGGCTCAGAGAGAACAGGAAGCACCCAAAAAAACAAAGATTTCCTCACATCCAGGACAACCTCTCCAGGGCCCTGTGGAAAGGACACAGAAGAGTCCTCAAAAGCCCGAGGACAAAGCAATTCCGAAGACTCAGCTACCTCCAATGGAGTTAGCTAAGAGAGAACGGGAAACACCCAAAGAACACCCATTGCCCAAGACCGGCCAGGCCAACCCTCCTCAAAAGAGGAAAACCATGCCTGTGGACCCTAATGACGATCTCATCTCCAGCTGGTTTCCATGCCCACCTCTTTGCCCTTGCCCTCCTCTCAAAAAACTGAAGATATCACCCCATGCAGTACAGACTCCCCAGGTGCTTGGGGAAAAGACTGAGAAGACTCCTATGAAGCCCAAGGACAAAGCAATCCACAAGACTCGCCTACCGCCACTTGAGTTGGCTCAGGGAAAACCCGAAGCACACCAAAACCAGAAGATGTCTAGAGATATACTGCACCCTTCCCAGGTCCCCGTGGAAAGGGCTGTGGAGACTCCTAAGAAGCCCAAAGACAAAGCAAATGAAAAGCCTCAGCTACCTCCAAAGGAGTTAGCTAAGAAAGAATCTGAAGCACCCCAAAGACAGAAGATGTCTAGAGATCCAGGACAGCCTTCCCAGGTCCCCGAGGAAAGGACTGGGAAGACTCCTGTCATCTCCAAAGACCAAAATAACCAAAAGACTCTTCCTCCATTTGAGTTGGCTCAGGGAAAACTTGAAGCACCCAAAAGAGAGAAGATGTCTAGACATCCAGTAGAGCCTTCCCAGGTGCTTGGGGAAAAGACTGAGAAGACTCCCAAGAAGCCCAAGGACAAAGCAATCCACAAGACTCGCCTACCGCCTATTGAGTTGGCTCAGGGAAAACCCGAAGCACCCCAAAACCAGAAGATGTCTAGAGATCCACTACACCCTTCCCAGGTCCCCGTGGAAAGGGCTGTGGACACTCGTAAGATGCCCAAAGACAAAGCAAATGAAAAGCCTCAGCTACCTCCAAAGGAGTTAGCTAAGAAAGAATCTGAAGTACCCCAAAGACAGAAGATGTCTAGAGATCCAGGACAGCCTTCCCAGGTCCCCGAGGAAAGGACTGGAAAGACTCCTGTCATCTCCAAAGACCAAAATAACCAAAAGACTCTTCCTCCATTTGAGTTGGCTCAGGGAAAACTTGAAGCACCCAAAAGAGAGAAGATGTCTAGACATCCAGTAGAGCCTTCCCAGGTGCTTGGGGAAAAGACTGAGAAGACTCCTAAGAAGCCCAAGGACAAAGCAAATGAAAAGCCTCAGCTACCTCCAAAGGAGTTAGCTAAGAAAGAATCTGAAGCACCCCAAAGACAGAAGATGTTTAGAGATCCAGTACAACCTTCCCACGTCCCCGTAGAAAGGACTGGGAAGACTCCTGTCATGTCCAAAGACCAAAATAGCCAGAAGCCTCTACTTCCACTTGAGTTGCCGCAGGGAAAACCTGAAGAACCCCCAAAACAGAAGATGTCTAGAGATGCAGTACAGCCTTCCCAGGTCCCCGAGGAAGGGACTGTGGAGACTCCTAAGAAGCCCAACGACAAAGCAATCCACAAGACTCGGCTACCTCCAATGGAGTTAGCCAAGAGAGAACCCAAAGCACCCAAGAAACACCCATTGCCCCAGGCCGGCCAGGCCAACCCTCCTCAAAAGAGGAAAGCCACCTATGTGGACCCTATTGACCATCTCATCTGCAGCCGGCTCCCTTGCCGACCTCTTCCCTCTTGCCCTCCACCCAAAAAACTGAAGATATCTCCCCATGCAGAACAGACTCCCCAGGTCCCCCTGGGCAGGACTGAGAAGAATCTTGACAAGTCCAAAGACAAAACAATTCAAAAGACTCAGCTACCTCCAGCTGCTTTGGCTCAGAGAGAACCTCAAGCACCCAAAGCACAGAAGGTATCTCCCCATCCAGTCCAGACTCCCCAGGCCCCTGTGCATAGCACTGAGCAGGCTCCTGTGAAGCCCAAAGACAAGGATAGTCAAAAGGCCCTCCTATCTCCAGTTGCCTTAGCTCAGAGAGAACCTGAAGCTCCCCCACAGCCCCTGCGGAAAGACTGGTGTCTTCAAAATTGGATTGAGAAGAAATACAGGAGTTTAACGCAGCCTTGCCAGAAAGAAGCAGACTTCACGGCCCAGCCTCAAAAAGCAGTGATCTCTCCACCCCGGGCAGCCTCAGTTCCTGCCTATCTCCTGGCCCATCCTGCCAAGAGGTCTCAAGATCCCCAAAGCTCTGCCAAGCCATGGTTGCATGGTTCATCTGACCATCGGTGCAAAATACCTAGAAACTCTCTATCCCCAAATGACCAGCAATTGGCCCAGGAGCCCACAGTTGCTTCCCTGCAAGTTACTCGGGATGTTCTGGCCAGATCACTCCCCAGACAACAGCCATTCGGTAAGGACATGCAACCTGTCCTCCCACAGGAGTCAGGTGCCGACATACCCCACATTCCTTCTCAGGACAGAAATCCAAAGGCCCTGACCCCAAATCTTCAACTCAGTATTCTGTATGAGGATCTCCAACTTTCTGACACAGATGAAGAAGAAGAGGAGGAGAAAGAGGTGGAGAATAAATGAAGAAACACAAAGAGCAGAAGATTTGCCATCTTGGGATATGGGGATGTCTGGGCTCTTGCAGGGGGAGAGGAGACAAGATGATGACATTTGGGAGCCATCTCATATTCCTGGCAAGGTGCTTCAAAAATCATTTTACTTGAGATCCCACTTAGTGACCTGGACTTTCCATCTTACCCTCCCTCTCCTAGTTCTTCAATGCATTGATCAAGCAGGTCTTCATCCATTATCTGCAGGTTTAACATGTCTCCCCGCAAGACTATGTACTCCCTAAGGACAGAGAGGCTCCAACCTTGGGACCTTCTCAGCGCCCAATTGCTTATTCTTCTACCCCACCGGACCCAGTAGCAGCTTTTTCTGCATCCATTGAAAGAATCATGGGATTTTGTTGGTTTGCTTGTTGATAGGGTCAATTATGTGGGTGGTTTTCCTAATATTGAACCAGCCCTGCATCCCTGGTATCAATCCCACTTGCTCATGGTGAATGACCCTTCTGATCACTTGCTGGAGTCTTTTTGCTAGTATCCTATTTAAGATTTGTGCATCTATATTCATTAGGGAGATTGGTCTATCGTTGTCTTTCTCTGTTTTTTGACCTGCCTGGCTTTGGAATCAGTACCATGTGTGTGTCATGAAAGGAAGTTGGTAGAACCCCCTCTTTGCTTATTATGTCAAATAGTTTGTATAGTATCGGGATGAGCTGTTCTTTGAATGTTTGATAGAATTCACTTGTGAATCCATCAGGCCCTGGGGATTTTTTCTTAGGGAGTTCTTTGCTGGCCTGTTGGATTTCATTTTCTGACATGGGATTATTTCAGAATTCTCTTTCTTCTTCTGTTAGTCTAGTGTAAAAATGGAGATTGAATCCAGGACTCCAGTCCCCAGAAGTCCTTGCTCACTTCCCAGAATGCTTTGTAATCGCACTGAATTCTCACCTGAAGGTCTCTTTCCTACTTCCCCTTCAGAGCAGACTCATCTCATGATGTGAGAGAAATTTGAATGGGCCTCTCGGCCCACCTAGCACCTGCTTCTCTTACTTGTATATTCTTCAATTCCTGATCTTAAATAAAACTCTAAACATATAATACTCCTGGCAGAGAGAAACTAATTTCTACCTGCCTCAGTTTCCCCCTAAATTTTAGTCTTACAGTTTGGCTTCACCACTTCGGGAAAATGAAATATCTCAATCTGCTGATTCTTTTTTCTACTAAGTTCGGCTTTTAATAGCTACTGCCTAGAAAATTTTTTAAGCCACGTTTCTCCAAGATGCTTTTTTAGAAAACCATCTTGATCAGCTCCTGCCTGCAGCCATCCCCTTCAGACATTCTTGATTCAATAGCGATCACCTGGTCACAGCCCTCCTGGCCCAGCTACTGTTGCCTGTAATCTGGACCGGTTTCATTGATATTGCTCACCTGGTCCTGGCCCTGCTGACCCCGGTGCTCTCTCTCTCACTGTCTCTCTCTGCCTCTCTCTCTCTCTTTGTCTCTGTCTCTGTCTCTGCCTCTCTCTTCCTCTCCCTCTCTCTCCCTCTCTGTCTCTCTCTGTCTTTCTCTGTCTGTCTCTCTCTGTCTCTCTGTCTCTCTGTCTCTCTCTCTGTCTCTCTCTCTCTCTCTGTCTCTCTCTCTCAATCACCTGGTCCCTGTTTAACCCAGATCGAGATCACCTGCTGACCCGCCTGCTCAGCAGACTCTAGCCTTGGAGCAGATTGCTCATCCCCCCCAGGCTCAGGACTCATTTCTACCAGGTGGTAAAAACTGGGTAACTTTCCCTTAGGCTAAGCCTCCATTTGTGGGGGTGGGATCATAGGAGGGGAGAGAAAAAAAGGGAGAGAAGAAAGTTTTTTTTTTTCCAAGTAGGAACTTAAAAACATGGCTATTTTACAAGGATATCTTTTCATTGCATTGATCCTTTTATTCACTTCACCTGCGTGTCAGGGAAAAAATTCAGCTCTGTACAACCTTTTAGCTAACTTTGGGGAGGCAGCTGGGTGTCTCAGGGGACTGAGGGCGAGGCCTAGAGGCTCGAGGTCCTGGTTTGGAATATGGCCTGAGTCACTTCATGGTGGTGTGGCCCTGAGCACATCCCTTACCCCCATTGCCTAGCCCATATCAATTTGCCTTCTGACAATAGACATCTCAATGGATAAAAAATCCAAGGAACTTTAAAGAGAATGGAGATTGTATTTTGAGGGCATCTCAGACTCCAAAGCTTTATACAAATCTCTGTATTCTATTGCATTTTACTCTTTGCTTTGTTTATGATTTAACTGTGTGATATTAAGTATATATTTTACTGCATTCAATAGTATTCTGTTATGCTGTTCATTTTAATGCACTGAGATTTAACTACTGTTAAATTCTGTCCCTTTTTTTTTTAAAGATAAAATTCAAGATCCCAATGGATCTGGATATTCTTCCCTCTCAGAGTTGATTTCACTGAGAGTAAGGCTTAAGTAAAAACTCTCTTCCTCTCCTTCTTATAGGAGAATTCTTCCCCTCCCCTTCCCATGTGTATCTTTGTGTGAGAAAGATTATTCTATTTGGGTTTTTTTCCTATTTCTTGGAGCATATCTTAGTACCATCAACGATTCCCCCCCTCCCTTTTTCTTTCTATCTCCCCCTTTCTCCATATCCTCTTGATGCCCCAAACTTTCCCTATGCGTGATTCTTCTTACTACTCTAACGATGCATACAATTTTTGAGAGTTACACATTAATTTTCCCCAAAGTTTCTCTTGCTCTTTGTGTTTGGATGTCAAACTTTGCACAGAGCTCTGGTCTTTTCTTTACAAACACTTGGAAGAAATCTTGCCTTTTGCTGAATGAACATACTTTCCCCTGGATCCTTCCTCTATATTCACTAAAATCACGAGAAATTTCCAGCTGACTTGGGTATTTGATTCGGGATATCCCTTGCTGACCAATAATGACATAGAGTTAGGTCAGAGACTTAAAGGTATCCTTTACAAAAACTATCAGCTCTGTGACAGTGATTTGTACAGAGTGAATACTTGTGAAACGCTGGGTATAACTAGGTGCCAGAGAAAGAATCATCACCACTGATAGAGGATATGTAAAAAGAGTTGTAAATTAGACATTGGATGAGGGAGGGGATTATGACCAAACTAGAGGTAGAGGTCACAGAAAGGAAAATAAAGGATTTGGATTACATGAAATGAAGTGTCCTTTTGCACAAGCAAAATTAATGCAGCCAAAATCAGAAGGAAGACAGGGAACTGGTGGAAAATTTTGCAACAGATTACTCTGGTAAAAGCCTTATTCCTCAAATGTGTAGGAAACCTAGTCAAATGTAGAGAAATGAGAGCAATTCTCCAGTGGATCAATGATCAAAAGACATGAACAAGCAGTTTTCAGGAGAAGAAAGCAAAGCTAGGTGGCTCAGTGGATTGAGAGAGAGAGAGAGAGAGAGAGAGAGAGAGAGGATCCAAGGTGAGAGTCTGCATTCAAATCTGGCCTCAGGCACTTCTTAGCTGTGTGATCTTAGTCAATGCAGTTCATCTCAATTGACTAGACCTTGCCACTCTGCTGACTTGGAAAGTTCTGTGTTTGTTGTTGTTGTTTGACCTTTGGGGTGAGTTCTCACCCCTGAGCAGGAAGGACCACAGCCTGGGAGTTAGGCAGGAGCAGGTTCACACCTTTGTGGAATCCTCCCTGAGTAGGTGTGAACCCTTGGTGACAGGGCAGTATAAATTCGGGAGACAACTAGATGCCTCAGTATTTGGAGAGCCAGACCTGCAGACAGGAGGTCCTAGGTTCCAGTCCAGCTTCAGATACTTCCCAGCTAAGTGATCCTGAACAAGTCGCTTAACTCCCAATTGACTAGACCTTGCCATTCCACTGCTTTGGAACTTTACCAATTCCAAGAAGAAGGCAAGGGCTTAGAAAATATTGTTTTGGAGTACAGCGCAGCTGATTCCAGCCATTTTACCTGTGGAGTCCTCCAGATCAGACAGGCTGCCTGTGTCTTCCTTCCCTACTGACCGAGACAGAAGGTGAGAGGGTTGGTGGGGTTTGTGCTCGTTTGGGTCACGGTTTGACATTTGGGGTGATTTCTCAGGCCTGAGAAGGAAGGACCACAGGCTTGTATTTAGGCACCAGCTGGTTCCCTCCTTTGGGGAATCCTCCCTGAGAAGGTGTGATTCAGGAGGAGAAGCCCCTGGTCAAACAACTCCCTCAAGAGCAGGACCTGATCAAAGCCCAAAGAACCCAAATCGGCAGGAAGAGAAAGGTGTTGGAAACGATGAATGAGACCCAAAGGAACACTTCGAAGGTCCCAAGAGATGAAAAGCCCCCACAGAAGAAGATAGCCATGGACCGGGGGGACCCTATGGACGATCTCATCTGCAGCCGGCGTCCATGCCGACCTCGTCCCCCTCCCGCTCCACGCAAAAACCAGAAGATTTCTCCACTTCCACCTCAACCTCCCCAGCTCCCTGTGGAAAGGATGGAGAAGACTCCTCTGAAGGCCAAAGACGAAGATAGTCTAAAGACCCTACCTCCACTTCACTTGGCTCAGAGAGAACAGGAAGCACCCAAAAAAACAAAGATTTCCTCACATCCAGGACAACCTCTCCAGGGCCCTGTGGAAAGGACACAGAAGAGTCCTCAAAAGCCCGAGGACAAAGCAATTCCGAAGACTCAGCTACCTCCAATGGAGTTAGCTAAGAGAGAACGGGAAACACCCAAAGAACACCCATTGCCCAAGACCGGCCAGGCCAACCCTCCTCAAAAGAGGAAAACCATGCCTGTGGACCCTAATGACGATCTCATCTCCAGCTGGTTTCCATGCCCACCTCTTTGCCCTTGCCCTCCTCTCAAAAAACTGAAGATATCACCCCATGCAGTACAGACTCCCCAGGTGCTTGGGGAAAAGACTGAGAAGACTCCTATGAAGCCCAAGGACAAAGCAATCCACAAGACTCGCCTACCGCCACTTGAGTTGGCTCAGGGAAAACCCGAAGCACACCAAAACCAGAAGATGTCTAGAGATATACTGCACCCTTCCCAGGTCCCCGTGGAAAGGGCTGTGGAGACTCCTAAGAAGCCCAAAGACAAAGCAAATGAAAAGCCTCAGCTACCTCCAAAGGAGTTAGCTAAGAAAGAATCTGAAGCACCCCAAAGACAGAAGATGTCTAGAGATCCAGGACAGCCTTCCCAGGTCCCCGAGGAAAGGACTGGGAAGACTCCTGTCATCTCCAAAGACCAAAATAACCAAAAGACTCTTCCTCCATTTGAGTTGGCTCAGGGAAAACTTGAAGCACCCAAAAGAGAGAAGATGTCTAGACATCCAGTAGAGCCTTCCCAGGTGCTTGGGGAAAAGACTGAGAAGACTCCCAAGAAGCCCAAGGACAAAGCAATCCACAAGACTCGCCTACCGCCTATTGAGTTGGCTCAGGGAAAACCCGAAGCACCCCAAAACCAGAAGATGTCTAGAGATCCACTACACCCTTCCCAGGTCCCCGTGGAAAGGGCTGTGGACACTCGTAAGATGCCCAAAGACAAAGCAAATGAAAAGCCTCAGCTACCTCCAAAGGAGTTAGCTAAGAAAGAATCTGAAGTACCCCAAAGACAGAAGATGTCTAGAGATCCAGGACAGCCTTCCCAGGTCCCCGAGGAAAGGACTGGAAAGACTCCTGTCATCTCCAAAGACCAAAATAACCAAAAGACTCTTCCTCCATTTGAGTTGGCTCAGGGAAAACTTGAAGCACCCAAAAGAGAGAAGATGTCTAGACATCCAGTAGAGCCTTCCCAGGTGCTTGGGGAAAAGACTGAGAAGACTCCTAAGAAGCCCAAGGACAAAGCAAATGAAAAGCCTCAGCTACCTCCAAAGGAGTTAGCTAAGAAAGAATCTGAAGCACCCCAAAGACAGAAGATGTTTAGAGATCCAGTACAACCTTCCCACGTCCCCGTAGAAAGGACTGGGAAGACTCCTGTCATGTCCAAAGACCAAAATAGCCAGAAGCCTCTACTTCCACTTGAGTTGCCGCAGGGAAAACCTGAAGAACCCCCAAAACAGAAGATGTCTAGAGATGCAGTACAGCCTTCCCAGGTCCCCGAGGAAGGGACTGTGGAGACTCCTAAGAAGCCCAACGACAAAGCAATCCACAAGACTCGGCTACCTCCAATGGAGTTAGCCAAGAGAGAACCCAAAGCACCCAAGAAACACCCATTGCCCCAGGCCGGCCAGGCCAACCCTCCTCAAAAGAGGAAAGCCACCTATGTGGACCCTATTGACCATCTCATCTGCAGCCGGCTCCCTTGCCGACCTCTTCCCTCTTGCCCTCCACCCAAAAAACTGAAGATATCTCCCCATGCAGAACAGACTCCCCAGGTCCCCCTGGGCAGGACTGAGAAGAATCTTGACAAGTCCAAAGACAAAACAATTCAAAAGACTCAGCTACCTCCAGCTGCTTTGGCTCAGAGAGAACCTCAAGCACCCAAAGCACAGAAGGTATCTCCCCATCCAGTCCAGACTCCCCAGGCCCCTGTGCATAGCACTGAGCAGGCTCCTGTGAAGCCCAAAGACAAGGATAGTCAAAAGGCCCTCCTATCTCCAGTTGCCTTAGCTCAGAGAGAACCTGAAGCTCCCCCACAGCCCCTGCGGAAAGACTGGTGTCTTCAAAATTGGATTGAGAAGAAATACAGGAGTTTAACGCAGCCTTGCCAGAAAGAAGCAGACTTCACGGCCCAGCCTCAAAAAGCAGTGATCTCTCCACCCCGGGCAGCCTCAGTTCCTGCCTATCTCCTGGCCCATCCTGCCAAGAGGTCTCAAGATCCCCAAAGCTCTGCCAAGCCATGGTTGCATGGTTCATCTGACCATCGGTGCAAAATACCTAGAAACTCTCTATCCCCAAATGACCAGCAATTGGCCCAGGAGCCCACAGTTGCTTCCCTGCAAGTTACTCGGGATGTTCTGGCCAGATCACTCCCCAGACAACAGCCATTCGGTAAGGACATGCAACCTGTCCTCCCACAGGAGTCAGGTGCCGACATACCCCACATTCCTTCTCAGGACAGAAATCCAAAGGCCCTGACCCCAAATCTTCAACTCAGTATTCTGTATGAGGATCTCCAACTTTCTGACACAGATGAAGAAGAAGAGGAGGAGAAAGAGGTGGAGAATAAATGAAGAAACACAAAGAGCAGAAGATTTGCCATCTTGGGATATGGGGATGTCTGGGCTCTTGCAGGGGGAGAGGAGACAAGATGATGACATTTGGGAGCCATCTCATATTCCTGGCAAGGTGCTTCAAAAATCATTTTACTTGAGATCCCACTTAGTGACCTGGACTTTCCATCTTACCCTCCCTCTCCTAGTTCTTCAATGCATTGATCAAGCAGGTCTTCATCCATTATCTGCAGGTTTAACATGTCTCCCCGCAAGACTATGTACTCCCTAAGGACAGAGAGGCTCCAACCTTGGGACCTTCTCAGCGCCCAATTGCTTATTCTTCTACCCCACCGGACCCAGTAGCAGCTTTTTCTGCATCCATTGAAAGAATCATGGGATTTTGTTGGTTTGCTTGTTGATAGGGTCAATTATGTGGGTGGTTTTCCTAATATTGAACCAGCCCTGCATCCCTGGTATCAATCCCACTTGCTCATGGTGAATGACCCTTCTGATCACTTGCTGGAGTCTTTTTGCTAGTATCCTATTTAAGATTTGTGCATCTATATTCATTAGGGAGATTGGTCTATCGTTGTCTTTCTCTGTTTTTTGACCTGCCTGGCTTTGGAATCAGTACCATGTGTGTGTCATGAAAGGAAGTTGGTAGAACCCCCTCTTTGCTTATTATGTCAAATAGTTTGTATAGTATCGGGATGAGCTGTTCTTTGAATGTTTGATAGAATTCACTTGTGAATCCATCAGGCCCTGGGGATTTTTTCTTAGGGAGTTCTTTGCTGGCCTGTTGGATTTCATTTTCTGACATGGGATTATTTCAGAATTCTCTTTCTTCTTCTGTTAGTCTAGTGTAAAAATGGAGATTGAATCCAGGACTCCAGTCCCCAGAAGTCCTTGCTCACTTCCCAGAATGCTTTGTAATCGCACTGAATTCTCACCTGAAGGTCTCTTTCCTACTTCCCCTTCAGAGCAGACTCATCTCATGATGTGAGAGAAATTTGAATGGGCCTCTCGGCCCACCTAGCACCTGCTTCTCTTACTTGTATATTCTTCAATTCCTGATCTTAAATAAAACTCTAAACATATAATACTCCTGGCAGAGAGAAACTAATTTCTACCTGCCTCAGTTTCCCCCTAAATTTTAGTCTTACAGTTTGGCTTCACCACTTCGGGAAAATGAAATATCTCAATCTGCTGATTCTTTTTTCTACTAAGTTCGGCTTTTAATAGCTACTGCCTAGAAAATTTTTTAAGCCACGTTTCTCCAAGATGCTTTTTTAGAAAACCATCTTGATCAGCTCCTGCCTGCAGCCATCCCCTTCAGACATTCTTGATTCAATAGCGATCACCTGGTCACAGCCCTCCTGGCCCAGCTACTGTTGCCTGTAATCTGGACCGGTTTCATTGATATTGCTCACCTGGTCCTGGCCCTGCCGACCCCGGTGCTCTCTCTCTCACTGTCTCTCTCTGCCTCTCTCTCTCTCTTTGTCTCTGTCTCTGTCTCTGCCTCTCTCTTCCTCTCCCTCTCTCTCCCTCTCTGTCTCTCTCTGTCTTTCTCTGTCTGTCTCTCTCTGTCTCTCTGTCTCTCTGTCTCTCTCTCTGTCTCTCTCTCTCTCTCTGTCTCTCTCTCTCAATCACCTGGTCCCTGTTTAACCCAGATCGAGATCACCTGCTGACCCGCCTGCTCAGCAGACTCTAGCCTTGGAGCAGATTGCTCATCCCCCCCAGGCTCAGGACTCATTTCTACCAGGTGGTAAAAACTGGGTAACTTTCCCTTAGGCTAAGCCTCCATTTGTGGGGGTGGGATCATAGGAGGGGAGAGAAAAAAAGGGAGAGAAGAAAGTTTTTTTTTTTTCCAAGTAGGAACTTAAAAACATGGCTATTTTACAAGGATATCTTTTCATTGCATTGATCCTTTTATTCACTTCACCTGCGTGTCAGGGAAAAAATTCAGCTCTGTACAACCTTTTAGCTAACTTTGGGGAGGCAGCTGGGTGTCTCAGGGGACTGAGGGCGAGGCCTAGAGGCGCGAGGTCCTGGTTTGGAATATGGCCTGAGTCACTTCATGGTGGTGTGGCCCTGAGCACATCCCTTACCCCCATTGCCTAGCCCATATCAATTTGCCTTCTGACAATAGACATCTCAATGGATAAAAAATCCAAGGAACTTTAAAGAGAATGGAGATTGTATTTTGAGGGCATCTCAGACTCCAAAGCTTTATACAAATCTCTGTATTCTATTGCATTTTACTCTTTGCTTTGTTTATGATTTAACTGTGTGATATTAAGTATATATTTTACTGCATTCAATAGTATTCTGTTATGCTGTTCATTTTAATGCACTGAGATTTAACTACTGTTAAATTCTGTCCCTTTTTTTTTTAAAGATAAAATTCAAGATCCCAATGGATCTGGATATTCTTCCCTCTCAGAGTTGATTTCACTGAGAGTAAGGCTTAAGTAAAAACTCTCTTCCTCTCCTTCTTATAGGAGAATTCTTCCCCTCCCCTTCCCATGTGTATCTTTGTGTGAGAAAGATTATTCTATTTGGGTTTTTTTCCTATTTCTTGGAGCATATCTTAGTACCATCAACGATTCCCCCCCCCTCCCTTTTTCTTTCTATCTCCCCCTTTCTCCATATCCTCTTGATGCCCCAAACTTTCCCTATGCGTGATTCTTCTTACTACTCTAACGATGCATACAATTTTTGAGAGTTACACATTAATTTTCCCCAAAGTTTCTCTTGCTCTTTGTGTTTGGATGTCAAACTTTGCACAGAGCTCTGGTCTTTTCTTTACAAACACTTGGAAGAAATCTTGCCTTTTGCTGAATGAACATACTTTCCCCTGGATCCTTCCTCTATATTCACTAAAATCACGAGAAATTTCCAGCTGACTTGGGTATTTGATTCGGGATATCCCTTGCTGACCAATAATGACATAGAGTTAGGTCAGAGACTTAAAGGTATCCTTTACAAAAACTATCAGCTCTGTGACAGTGATTTGTACAGAGTGAATACTTGTGAAACGCTGGGTATAACTAGGTGCCAGAGAAAGAATCATCACCACTGATAGAGGATATGTAAAAAGAGTTGTAAATTAGACATTGGATGAGGGAGGGGATTATGACCAAACTAGAGGTAGAGGTCACAGAAAGGAAAATAAAGGATTTGGATTACATGAAATGAAGTGTCCTTTTGCACAAGCAAAATTAATGCAGCCAAAATCAGAAGGAAGACAGGGAACTGGTGGAAAATTTTGCAACAGATTACTCTGGTAAAAGCCTTATTCCTCAAATGTGTAGGAAACCTAGTCAAATGTAGAGAAATGAGAGCAATTCTCCAGTGGATCAATGATCAAAAGACATGAACAAGCAGTTTTCAGGAGAAGAAAGCAAAGCTAGGTGGCTCAGTGGATTGAGAGAGAGAGAGAGAGGATCCAAGGTGAGAGTCTGCATTCAAATCTGGCCTCAGGCACTTCTTAGCTGTGTGATCTTAGTCAATGCAGTTCATCTCAATTGACTAGACCTTGCCACTCTGCTGACTTGGAAAGTTCTGTGTTTGTTGTTGTTGTTTGACCTTTGGGGTGAGTTCTCACCCCTGAGCAGGAAGGACCACAGCCTGGGAGTTAGGCAGGAGCAGGTTCACACCTTTGTGGAATCCTCCCTGAGTAGGTGTGAACCCTTGGTGACAGGGCAGTATAAATTCGGGAGACAACTAGATGCCTCAGTATTTGGAGAGCCAGACCTGCAGACAGGAGGTCCTAGGTTCCAGTCCAGCTTCAGATACTTCCCAGCTAAGTGATCCTGAACAAGTCGCTTAACTCCCAATTGACTAGACCTTGCCATTCCACTGCTTTGGAACTTTACCAATTCCAAGAAGAAGGCAAGGGCTTAGAAAATATTGTTTTGGAGTACAGCGCAGCTGATTCCAGCCATTTTACCTGTGGAGTCCTCCAGATCAGACAGGCTGCCTGTGTCTTCCTTCCCTACTGACCGAGACAGAAGGTGAGAGGGTTGGTGGGGTTTGTGCTCGTTTGGGTCACGGTTTGACATTTGGGGTGATTTCTCAGGCCTGAGAAGGAAGGACCACAGGCTTGTATTTAGGCACCAGCTGGTTCCCTCCTTTGGGGAATCCTCCCTGAGAAGGTGTGATTCAGGAGGAGAAGCCCCTGGTCAAACAACTCCCTCAAGAGCAGGACCTGATCAAAGCCCAAAGAACCCAAATCGGCAGGAAGAGAAAGGTGTTGGAAACGATGAATGAGACCCAAAGGAACACTTCGAAGGTCCCAAGAGATGAAAAGCCCCCACAGAAGAAGATAGCCATGGACCGGGGGGACCCTATGGACGATCTCATCTGCAGCCGGCGTCCATGCCGACCTCGTCCCCCTCCCGCTCCACGCAAAAACCAGAAGATTTCTCCACTTCCACCTCAACCTCCCCAGCTCCCTGTGGAAAGGATGGAGAAGACTCCTCTGAAGGCCAAAGACGAAGATAGTCTAAAGACCCTACCTCCACTTCACTTGGCTCAGAGAGAACAGGAAGCACCCAAAAAAACAAAGATTTCCTCACATCCAGGACAACCTCTCCAGGGCCCTGTGGAAAGGACACAGAAGAGTCCTCAAAAGCCCGAGGACAAAGCAATTCCGAAGACTCAGCTACCTCCAATGGAGTTAGCTAAGAGAGAACGGGAAACACCCAAAGAACACCCATTGCCCAAGACCGGCCAGGCCAACCCTCCTCAAAAGAGGAAAACCATGCCTGTGGACCCTAATGACGATCTCATCTCCAGCTGGTTTCCATGCCCACCTCTTTGCCCTTGCCCTCCTCTCAAAAAACTGAAGATATCACCCCATGCAGTACAGACTCCCCAGGTGCTTGGGGAAAAGACTGAGAAGACTCCTATGAAGCCCAAGGACAAAGCAATCCACAAGACTCGCCTACCGCCACTTGAGTTGGCTCAGGGAAAACCCGAAGCACACCAAAACCAGAAGATGTCTAGAGATATACTGCACCCTTCCCAGGTCCCCGTGGAAAGGGCGGTGGAGACTCCTAAGAAGCCCAAAGACAAAGCAAATGAAAAGCCTCAGCTACCTCCAAAGGAGTTAGCTAAGAAAGAATCTGAAGCACCCCAAAGACAGAAGATGTCTAGAGATCCAGGACAGCCTTCCCAGGTCCCCGAGGAAAGGACTGGGAAGACTCCTGTCATCTCCAAAGACCAAAATAACCAAAAGACTCTTCCTCCATTTGAGTTGGCTCAGGGAAAACTTGAAGCACCCAAAAGAGAGAAGATGTCTAGACATCCAGTAGAGCCTTCCCAGGTGCTTGGGGAAAAGACTGAGAAGACTCCCAAGAAGCCCAAGGACAAAGCAATCCACAAGACTCGCCTACCGCCTATTGAGTTGGCTCAGGGAAAACCCGAAGCACCCCAAAACCAGAAGATGTCTAGAGATCCACTACACCCTTCCCAGGTCCCCGTGGAAAGGGCTGTGGACACTCGTAAGATGCCCAAAGACAAAGCAAATGAAAAGCCTCAGCTACCTCCAAAGGAGTTAGCTAAGAAAGAATCTGAAGTACCCCAAAGACAGAAGATGTCTAGAGATCCAGGACAGCCTTCCCAGGTCCCCGAGGAAAGGACTGGGAAGACTCCTGTCATCTCCAAAGACCAAAATAACCAAAAGACTCTTCCTCCATTTGAGTTGGCTCAGGGAAAACTTGAAGCACCCAAAAGAGAGAAGATGTCTAGACATCCAGTAGAGCCTTCCCAGGTGCTTGGGGAAAAGACTGAGAAGACTCCTAAGAAGCCCAAGGACAAAGCAAATGAAAAGCCTCAGCTACCTCCAAAGGAGTTAGCTAAGAAAGAATCTGAAGCACCCCAAAGACAGAAGATGTTTAGAGATCCAGTACAACCTTCCCACGTCCCCGTAGAAAGGACTGGGAAGACTCCTGTCATGTCCAAAGACCAAAATAGCCAGAAGCCTCTACTTCCACTTGAGTTGCCGCAGGGAAAACCTGAAGAACCCCCAAAACAGAAGATGTCTAGAGATGCAGTACAGCCTTCCCAGGTCCCCGAGGAAGGGACTGTGGAGACTCCTAAGAAGCCCAACGACAAAGCAATCCACAAGACTCGGCTACCTCCAATGGAGTTAGCCAAGAGAGAACCCAAAGCACCCAAGAAACACCCATTGCCCCAGGCCGGCCAGGCCAACCCTCCTCAAAAGAGGAAAGCCACCTATGTGGACCCTATTGACCATCTCATCTGCAGCCGGCTCCCTTGCCGACCTCTTCCCTCTTGCCCTCCACCCAAAAAACTGAAGATATCTCCCCATGCAGAACAGACTCCCCAGGTCCCCCTGGGCAGGACTGAGAAGAATCTTGACAAGTCCAAAGACAAAACAATTCAAAAGACTCAGCTACCTCCAGCTGCTTTGGCTCAGAGAGAACCTCAAGCACCCAAAGCACAGAAGGTATCTCCCCATCCAGTCCAGACTCCCCAGGCCCCTGTGCATAGCACTGAGCAGGCTCCTGTGAAGCCCAAAGACAAGGATAGTCAAAAGGCCCTCCTATCTCCAGTTGCCTTAGCTCAGAGAGAACCTGAAGCTCCCCCACAGCCCCTGCGGAAAGACTGGTGTCTTCAAAATTGGATTGAGAAGAAATACAGGAGTTTAACGCAGCCTTGCCAGAAAGAAGCAGACTTCACGGCCCAGCCTCAAAAAGCAGTGATCTCTCCACCCCGGGCAGCCTCAGTTCCTGCCTATCTCCTGGCCCATCCTGCCAAGAGGTCTCAAGATCCCCAAAGCTCTGCCAAGCCATGGTTGCATGGTTCATCTGACCATCGGTGCAAAATACCTAGAAACTCTCTATCCCCAAATGACCAGCAATTGGCCCAGGAGCCCACAGTTGCTTCCCTGCAAGTTACTCGGGATGTTCTGGCCAGATCACTCCCCAGACAACAGCCATTCGGTAAGGACATGCAACCTGTCCTCCCACAGGAGTCAGGTGCCGACATACCCCACATTCCTTCTCAGGACAGAAATCCAAAGGCCCTGACCCCAAATCTTCAACTCAGTATTCTGTATGAGGATCTCCAACTTTCTGACACAGATGAAGAAGAAGAGGAGGAGAAAGAGGTGGAGAATAAATGAAGAAACACAAAGAGCAGAAGATTTGCCATCTTGGGATATGGGGATGTCTGGGCTCTTGCAGGGGGAGAGGAGACAAGATGATGACATTTGGGAGCCATCTCATATTCCTGGCAAGGTGCTTCAAAAATCATTTTACTTGAGATCCCACTTAGTGACCTGGACTTTCCATCTTACCCTCCCTCTCCTAGTTCTTCAATGCATTGATCAAGCAGGTCTTCATCCATTATCTGCAGGTTTAACATGTCTCCCCGCAAGACTATGTACTCCCTAAGGACAGAGAGGCTCCAACCTTGGGACCTTCTCAGCGCCCAATTGCTTATTCTTCTACCCCACCGGACCCAGTAGCAGCTTTTTCTGCATCCATTGAAAGAATCATGGGATTTTGTTGGTTTGCTTGTTGATAGGGTCAATTATGTGGGTGGTTTTCCTAATATTGAACCAGCCCTGCATCCCTGGTATCAATCCCACTTGCTCATGGTGAATGACCCTTCTGATCACTTGCTGGAGTCTTTTTGCTAGTATCCTATTTAAGATTTGTGCATCTATATTCATTAGGGAGATTGGTCTATCGTTGTCTTTCTCTGTTTTTTGACCTGCCTGGCTTTGGAATCAGTACCATGTGTGTGTCATGAAAGGAAGTTGGTAGAACCCCCTCTTTGCTTATTATGTCAAATAGTTTGTATAGTATCGGGATGAGCTGTTCTTTGAATGTTTGATAGAATTCACTTGTGAATCCATCAGGCCCTGGGGATTTTTTCTTAGGGAGTTCTTTGCTGGCCTGTTGGATTTCATTTTCTGACATGGGATTATTTCAGAATTCTCTTTCTTCTTCTGTTAGTCTAGTGTAAAAATGGAGATTGAATCCAGGACTCCAGTCCCCAGAAGTCCTTGCTCACTTCCCAGAATGCTTTGTAATCGCACTGAATTCTCACCTGAAGGTCTCTTTCCTACTTCCCCTTCAGAGCAGACTCATCTCATGATGTGAGAGAAATTTGAATGGGCCTCTCGGCCCACCTAGCACCTGCTTCTCTTACTTGTATATTCTTCAATTCCTGATCTTAAATAAAACTCTAAACATATAATACTCCTGGCAGAGAGAAACTAATTTCTACCTGCCTCAGTTTCCCCCTAAATTTTAGTCTTACAGTTTGGCTTCACCACTTCGGGAAAATGAAATATCTCAATCTGCTGATTCTTTTTTCTACTAAGTTCGGCTTTTAATAGCTACTGCCTAGAAAATTTTTTAAGCCACGTTTCTCCAAGATGCTTTTTTAGAAAACCATCTTGATCAGCTCCTGCCTGCAGCCATCCCCTTCAGACATTCTTGATTCAATAGCGATCACCTGGTCACAGCCCTCCTGGCCCAGCTACTGTTGCCTGTAATCTGGACCGGTTTCATTGATATTGCTCACCTGGTCCTGGCCCTGCCGACCCCGGTGCTCTCTCTCTCACTGTCTCTCTCTGCCTCTCTCTCTCTCTTTGTCTCTGTCTCTGTCTCTGCCTCTCTCTTCCTCTCCCTCTCTCTCCCTCTCTGTCTCTCTCTGTCTTTCTCTGTCTGTCTCTCTCTGTCTCTCTGTCTCTCTGTCTCTCTCTCTGTCTCTCTCTCTCTCTCTCAATCACCTGGTCCCTGTTTAACCCAGATCGAGATCACCTGCTGACCCGCCTGCTCAGCAGACTCTAGCCTTGGAGCAGATTGCTCATCCCCCCCAGGCTCAGGACTCATTTCTACCAGGTGGTAAAAACTGGGTAACTTTCCCTTAGGCTAAGCCTCCATTTGTGGGGGTGGGATCATAGGAGGGGAGAGAAAAAAAGGGAGAGAAGAAAGTTTTTTTTTTTCCAAGTAGGAACTTAAAAACATGGCTATTTTACAAGGATATCTTTTCATTGCATTGATCCTTTTATTCACTTCACCTGCGTGTCAGGGAAAAAATTCAGCTCTGTACAACCTTTTAGCTAACTTTGGGGAGGCAGCTGGGTGTCTCAGGGGACTGAGGGCGAGGCCTAGAGGCGCGAGGTCCTGGTTTGGAATATGGCCTGAGTCACTTCATGGTGGTGTGGCCCTGAGCACATCCCTTACCCCCATTGCCTAGCCCATATCAATTTGCCTTCTGACAATAGACATCTCAATGGATAAAAAATCCAAGGAACTTTAAAGAGAATGGAGATTGTATTTTGAGGGCATCTCAGACTCCAAAGCTTTATACAAATCTCTGTATTCTATTGCATTTTACTCTTTGCTTTGTTTATGATTTAACTGTGTGATATTAAGTATATATTTTACTGCATTCAATAGTATTCTGTTATGCTGTTCATTTTAATGCACTGAGATTTAACTACTGTTAAATTCTGTCCCTTTTTTTTTTAAAGATAAAATTCAAGATCCCAATGGATCTGGATATTCTTCCCTCTCAGAGTTGATTTCACTGAGAGTAAGGCTTAAGTAAAAACTCTCTTCCTCTCCTTCTTATAGGAGAATTCTTCCCCTCCCCTTCCCATGTGTATCTTTGTGTGAGAAAGATTATTCTATTTGGGTTTTTTTCCTATTTCTTGGAGCATATCTTAGTACCATCAACGATTCCCCCCCTCCCTTTTTCTTTCTATCTCCCCCTTTCTCCATATCCTCTTGATGCCCCAAACTTTCCCTATGCGTGATTCTTCTTACTACTCTAACGATGCATACAATTTTTGAGAGTTACACATTAATTTTCCCCAAAGTTTCTCTTGCTCTTTGTGTTTGGATGTCAAACTTTGCACAGAGCTCTGGTCTTTTCTTTACAAACACTTGGAAGAAATCTTGCCTTTTGCTGAATGAACATACTTTCCCCTGGATCCTTCCTCTATATTCACTAAAATCACGAGAAATTTCCAGCTGACTTGGGTATTTGATTCGGGATATCCCTTGCTGACCAATAATGACATAGAGTTAGGTCAGAGACTTAAAGGTATCCTTTACAAAAACTATCAGCTCTGTGACAGTGATTTGTACAGAGTGAATACTTGTGAAACGCTGGGTATAACTAGGTGCCAGAGAAAGAATCATCACCACTGATAGAGGATATGTAAAAAGAGTTGTAAATTAGACATTGGATGAGGGAGGGGATTATGACCAAACTAGAGGTAGAGGTCACAGAAAGGAAAATAAAGGATTTGGATTACATGAAATGAAGTGTCCTTTTGCACAAGCAAAATTAATGCAGCCAAAATCAGAAGGAAGACAGGGAACTGGTGGAAAATTTTGCAACAGATTACTCTGGTAAAAGCCTTATTCCTCAAATGTGTAGGAAACCTAGTCAAATGTAGAGAAATGAGAGCAATTCTCCAGTGGATCAATGATCAAAAGACATGAACAAGCAGTTTTCAGGAGAAGAAAGCAAAGCTAGGTGGCTCAGTGGATTGAGAGAGAGAGAGAGAGAGAGAGAGAGAGGATCCAAGGTGAGAGTCTGCATTCAAATCTGGCCTCAGGCACTTCTTAGCTGTGTGATCTTAGTCAATGCAGTTCATCTCAATTGACTAGACCTTGCCACTCTGCTGACTTGGAAAGTTCTGTGTTTGTTGTTGTTGTTTGACCTTTGGGGTGAGTTCTCACCCCTGAGCAGGAAGGACCACAGCCTGGGAGTTAGGCAGGAGCAGGTTCACACCTTTGTGGAATCCTCCCTGAGTAGGTGTGAACCCTTGGTGACAGGGCAGTATAAATTCGGGAGACAACTAGATGCCTCAGTATTTGGAGAGCCAGACCTGCAGACAGGAGGTCCTAGGTTCCAGTCCAGCTTCAGATACTTCCCAGCTAAGTGATCCTGAACAAGTCGCTTAACTCCCAATTGACTAGACCTTGCCATTCCACTGCTTTGGAACTTTACCAATTCCAAGAAGAAGGCAAGGGCTTAGAAAATATTGTTTTGGAGTACAGCGCAGCTGATTCCAGCCATTTTACCTGTGGAGTCCTCCAGATCAGACAGGCTGCCTGTGTCTTCCTTCCCTACTGACCGAGACAGAAGGTGAGAGGGTTGGTGGGGTTTGTGCTCGTTTGGGTCACGGTTTGACATTTGGGGTGATTTCTCAGGCCTGAGAAGGAAGGACCACAGGCTTGTATTTAGGCACCAGCTGGTTCCCTCCTTTGGGGAATCCTCCCTGAGAAGGTGTGATTCAGGAGGAGAAGCCCCTGGTCAAACAACTCCCTCAAGAGCAGGACCTGATCAAAGCCCAAAGAACCCAAATCGGCAGGAAGAGAAAGGTGTTGGAAACGATGAATGAGACCCAAAGGAACACTTCGAAGGTCCCAAGAGATGAAAAGCCCCCACAGAAGAAGATAGCCATGGACCGGGGGGACCCTATGGACGATCTCATCTGCAGCCGGCGTCCATGCCGACCTCGTCCCCCTCCCGCTCCACGCAAAAACCAGAAGATTTCTCCACTTCCACCTCAACCTCCCCAGCTCCCTGTGGAAAGGATGGAGAAGACTCCTCTGAAGGCCAAAGACGAAGATAGTCTAAAGACCCTACCTCCACTTCACTTGGCTCAGAGAGAACAGGAAGCACCCAAAAAAACAAAGATTTCCTCACATCCAGGACAACCTCTCCAGGGCCCTGTGGAAAGGACACAGAAGAGTCCTCAAAAGCCCGAGGACAAAGCAATTCCGAAGACTCAGCTACCTCCAATGGAGTTAGCTAAGAGAGAACGGGAAACACCCAAAGAACACCCATTGCCCAAGACCGGCCAGGCCAACCCTCCTCAAAAGAGGAAAACCATGCCTGTGGACCCTAATGACGATCTCATCTCCAGCTGGTTTCCATGCCCACCTCTTTGCCCTTGCCCTCCTCTCAAAAAACTGAAGATATCACCCCATGCAGTACAGACTCCCCAGGTGCTTGGGGAAAAGACTGAGAAGACTCCTATGAAGCCCAAGGACAAAGCAATCCACAAGACTCGCCTACCGCCACTTGAGTTGGCTCAGGGAAAACCCGAAGCACACCAAAACCAGAAGATGTCTAGAGATATACTGCACCCTTCCCAGGTCCCCGTGGAAAGGGCTGTGGAGACTCCTAAGAAGCCCAAAGACAAAGCAAATGAAAAGCCTCAGCTACCTCCAAAGGAGTTAGCTAAGAAAGAATCTGAAGCACCCCAAAGACAGAAGATGTCTAGAGATCCAGGACAGCCTTCCCAGGTCCCCGAGGAAAGGACTGGGAAGACTCCTGTCATCTCCAAAGACCAAAATAACCAAAAGACTCTTCCTCCATTTGAGTTGGCTCAGGGAAAACTTGAAGCACCCAAAAGAGAGAAGATGTCTAGACATCCAGTAGAGCCTTCCCAGGTGCTTGGGGAAAAGACTGAGAAGACTCCCAAGAAGCCCAAGGACAAAGCAATCCACAAGACTCGCCTACCGCCTATTGAGTTGGCTCAGGGAAAACCCGAAGCACCCCAAAACCAGAAGATGTCTAGAGATCCACTACACCCTTCCCAGGTCCCCGTGGAAAGGGCTGTGGACACTCGTAAGATGCCCAAAGACAAAGCAAATGAAAAGCCTCAGCTACCTCCAAAGGAGTTAGCTAAGAAAGAATCTGAAGTACCCCAAAGACAGAAGATGTCTAGAGATCCAGGACAGCCTTCCCAGGTCCCCGAGGAAAGGACTGGAAAGACTCCTGTCATCTCCAAAGACCAAAATAACCAAAAGACTCTTCCTCCATTTGAGTTGGCTCAGGGAAAACTTGAAGCACCCAAAAGAGAGAAGATGTCTAGACATCCAGTAGAGCCTTCCCAGGTGCTTGGGGAAAAGACTGAGAAGACTCCTAAGAAGCCCAAGGACAAAGCAAATGAAAAGCCTCAGCTACCTCCAAAGGAGTTAGCTAAGAAAGAATCTGAAGCACCCCAAAGACAGAAGATGTTTAGAGATCCAGTACAACCTTCCCACGTCCCCGTAGAAAGGACTGGGAAGACTCCTGTCATGTCCAAAGACCAAAATAGCCAGAAGCCTCTACTTCCACTTGAGTTGCCGCAGGGAAAACCTGAAGAACCCCCAAAACAGAAGATGTCTAGAGATGCAGTACAGCCTTCCCAGGTCCCCGAGGAAGGGACTGTGGAGACTCCTAAGAAGCCCAACGACAAAGCAATCCACAAGACTCGGCTACCTCCAATGGAGTTAGCCAAGAGAGAACCCAAAGCACCCAAGAAACACCCATTGCCCCAGGCCGGCCAGGCCAACCCTCCTCAAAAGAGGAAAGCCACCTATGTGGACCCTATTGACCATCTCATCTGCAGCCGGCTCCCTTGCCGACCTCTTCCCTCTTGCCCTCCACCCAAAAAACTGAAGATATCTCCCCATGCAGAACAGACTCCCCAGGTCCCCCTGGGCAGGACTGAGAAGAATCTTGACAAGTCCAAAGACAAAACAATTCAAAAGACTCAGCTACCTCCAGCTGCTTTGGCTCAGAGAGAACCTCAAGCACCCAAAGCACAGAAGGTATCTCCCCATCCAGTCCAGACTCCCCAGGCCCCTGTGCATAGCACTGAGCAGGCTCCTGTGAAGCCCAAAGACAAGGATAGTCAAAAGGCCCTCCTATCTCCAGTTGCCTTAGCTCAGAGAGAACCTGAAGCTCCCCCACAGCCCCTGCGGAAAGACTGGTGTCTTCAAAATTGGATTGAGAAGAAATACAGGAGTTTAACGCAGCCTTGCCAGAAAGAAGCAGACTTCACGGCCCAGCCTCAAAAAGCAGTGATCTCTCCACCCCGGGCAGCCTCAGTTCCTGCCTATCTCCTGGCCCATCCTGCCAAGAGGTCTCAAGATCCCCAAAGCTCTGCCAAGCCATGGTTGCATGGTTCATCTGACCATCGGTGCAAAATACCTAGAAACTCTCTATCCCCAAATGACCAGCAATTGGCCCAGGAGCCCACAGTTGCTTCCCTGCAAGTTACTCGGGATGTTCTGGCCAGATCACTCCCCAGACAACAGCCATTCGGTAAGGACATGCAACCTGTCCTCCCACAGGAGTCAGGTGCCGACATACCCCACATTCCTTCTCAGGACAGAAATCCAAAGGCCCTGACCCCAAATCTTCAACTCAGTATTCTGTATGAGGATCTCCAACTTTCTGACACAGATGAAGAAGAAGAGGAGGAGAAAGAGGTGGAGAATAAATGAAGAAACACAAAGAGCAGAAGATTTGCCATCTTGGGATATGGGGATGTCTGGGCTCTTGCAGGGGGAGAGGAGACAAGATGATGACATTTGGGAGCCATCTCATATTCCTGGCAAGGTGCTTCAAAAATCATTTTACTTGAGATCCCACTTAGTGACCTGGACTTTCCATCTTACCCTCCCTCTCCTAGTTCTTCAATGCATTGATCAAGCAGGTCTTCATCCATTATCTGCAGGTTTAACATGTCTCCCCGCAAGACTATGTACTCCCTAAGGACAGAGAGGCTCCAACCTTGGGACCTTCTCAGCGCCCAATTGCTTATTCTTCTACCCCACCGGACCCAGTAGCAGCTTTTTCTGCATCCATTGAAAGAATCATGGGATTTTGTTGGTTTGCTTGTTGATAGGGTCAATTATGTGGGTGGTTTTCCTAATATTGAACCAGCCCTGCATCCCTGGTATCAATCCCACTTGCTCATGGTGAATGACCCTTCTGATCACTTGCTGGAGTCTTTTTGCTAGTATCCTATTTAAGATTTGTGCATCTATATTCATTAGGGAGATTGGTCTATCGTTGTCTTTCTCTGTTTTTTGACCTGCCTGGCTTTGGAATCAGTACCATGTGTGTGTCATGAAAGGAAGTTGGTAGAACCCCCTCTTTGCTTATTATGTCAAATAGTTTGTATAGTATCGGGATGAGCTGTTCTTTGAATGTTTGATAGAATTCACTTGTGAATCCATCAGGCCCTGGGGATTTTTTCTTAGGGAGTTCTTTGCTGGCCTGTTGGATTTCATTTTCTGACATGGGATTATTTCAGAATTCTCTTTCTTCTTCTGTTAGTCTAGTGTAAAAATGGAGATTGAATCCAGGACTCCAGTCCCCAGAAGTCCTTGCTCACTTCCCAGAATGCTTTGTAATCGCACTGAATTCTCACCTGAAGGTCTCTTTCCTACTTCCCCTTCAGAGCAGACTCATCTCATGATGTGAGAGAAATTTGAATGGGCCTCTCGGCCCACCTAGCACCTGCTTCTCTTACTTGTATATTCTTCAATTCCTGATCTTAAATAAAACTCTAAACATATAATACTCCTGGCAGAGAGAAACTAATTTCTACCTGCCTCAGTTTCCCCCTAAATTTTAGTCTTACAGTTTGGCTTCACCACTTCGGGAAAATGAAATATCTCAATCTGCTGATTCTTTTTTCTACTAAGTTCGGCTTTTAATAGCTACTGCCTAGAAAATTTTTTAAGCCACGTTTCTCCAAGATGCTTTTTTAGAAAACCATCTTGATCAGCTCCTGCCTGCAGCCATCCCCTTCAGACATTCTTGATTCAATAGCGATCACCTGGTCACAGCCCTCCTGGCCCAGCTACTGTTGCCTGTAATCTGGACCGGTTTCATTGATATTGCTCACCTGGTCCTGGCCCTGCCGACCCCGGTGCTCTCTCTCTCACTGTCTCTCTCTGCCTCTCTCTCTCTCTTTGTCTCTGTCTCTGTCTCTGCCTCTCTCTTCCTCTCCCTCTCTCTCCCTCTCTGTCTCTCTCTGTCTTTCTCTGTCTGTCTCTCTCTGTCTCTCTGTCTCTCTGTCTCTCTCTCTGTCTCTCTCTCTCTCTCTGTCTCTCTCTCTCAATCACCTGGTCCCTGTTTAACCCAGATCGAGATCACCTGCTGACCCGCCTGCTCAGCAGACTCTAGCCTTGGAGCAGATTGCTCATCCCCCCCAGGCTCAGGACTCATTTCTACCAGGTGGTAAAAACTGGGTAACTTTCCCTTAGGCTAAGCCTCCATTTGTGGGGGTGGGATCATAGGAGGGGAGAGAAAAAAAGGGAGAGAAGAAAGTTTTTTTTTTTCCAAGTAGGAACTTAAAAACATGGCTATTTTACAAGGATATCTTTTCATTGCATTGATCCTTTTATTCACTTCACCTGCGTGTCAGGGAAAAAATTCAGCTCTGTACAACCTTTTAGCTAACTTTGGGGAGGCAGCTGGGTGTCTCAGGGGACTGAGGGCGAGGCCTAGAGGCGCGAGGTCCTGGTTTGGAATATGGCCTGAGTCACTTCATGGTGGTGTGGCCCTGAGCACATCCCTTACCCCCATTGCCTAGCCCATATCAATTTGCCTTCTGACAATAGACATCTCAATGGATAAAAAATCCAAGGAACTTTAAAGAGAATGGAGATTGTATTTTGAGGGCATCTCAGACTCCAAAGCTTTATACAAATCTCTGTATTCTATTGCATTTTACTCTTTGCTTTGTTTATGATTTAACTGTGTGATATTAAGTATATATTTTACTGCATTCAATAGTATTCTGTTATGCTGTTCATTTTAATGCACTGAGATTTAACTACTGTTAAATTCTGTCCCTTTTTTTTTTAAAGATAAAATTCAAGATCCCAATGGATCTGGATATTCTTCCCTCTCAGAGTTGATTTCACTGAGAGTAAGGCTTAAGTAAAAACTCTCTTCCTCTCCTTCTTATAGGAGAATTCTTCCCCTCCCCTTCCCATGTGTATCTTTGTGTGAGAAAGATTATTCTATTTGGGTTTTTTTCCTATTTCTTGGAGCATATCTTAGTACCATCAACGATTCCCCCCCTCCCTTTTTCTTTCTATCTCCCCCTTTCTCCATATCCTCTTGATGCCCCAAACTTTCCCTATGCGTGATTCTTCTTACTACTCTAACGATGCATACAATTTTTGAGAGTTACACATTAATTTTCCCCAAAGTTTCTCTTGCTCTTTGTGTTTGGATGTCAAACTTTGCACAGAGCTCTGGTCTTTTCTTTACAAACACTTGGAAGAAATCTTGCCTTTTGCTGAATGAACATACTTTCCCCTGGATCCTTCCTCTATATTCACTAAAATCACGAGAAATTTCCAGCTGACTTGGGTATTTGATTCGGGATATCCCTTGCTGACCAATAATGACATAGAGTTAGGTCAGAGACTTAAAGGTATCCTTTACAAAAACTATCAGCTCTGTGACAGTGATTTGTACAGAGTGAATACTTGTGAAACGCTGGGTATAACTAGGTGCCAGAGAAAGAATCATCACCACTGATAGAGGATATGTAAAAAGAGTTGTAAATTAGACATTGGATGAGGGAGGGGATTATGACCAAACTAGAGGTAGAGGTCACAGAAAGGAAAATAAAGGATTTGGATTACATGAAATGAAGTGTCCTTTTGCACAAGCAAAATTAATGCAGCCAAAATCAGAAGGAAGACAGGGAACTGGTGGAAAATTTTGCAACAGATTACTCTGGTAAAAGCCTTATTCCTCAAATGTGTAGGAAACCTAGTCAAATGTAGAGAAATGAGAGCAATTCTCCAGTGGATCAATGATCAAAAGACATGAACAAGCAGTTTTCAGGAGAAGAAAGCAAAGCTAGGTGGCTCAGTGGATTGAGAGAGAGAGAGAGAGAGAGAGAGAGAGGATCCAAGGTGAGAGTCTGCATTCAAATCTGGCCTCAGGCACTTCTTAGCTGTGTGATCTTAGTCAATGCAGTTCATCTCAATTGACTAGACCTTGCCACTCTGCTGACTTGGAAAGTTCTGTGTTTGTTGTTGTTGTTTGACCTTTGGGGTGAGTTCTCACCCCTGAGCAGGAAGGACCACAGCCTGGGAGTTAGGCAGGAGCAGGTTCACACCTTTGTGGAATCCTCCCTGAGTAGGTGTGAACCCTTGGTGACAGGGCAGTATAAATTCGGGAGACAACTAGATGCCTCAGTATTTGGAGAGCCAGACCTGCAGACAGGAGGTCCTAGGTTCCAGTCCAGCTTCAGATACTTCCCAGCTAAGTGATCCTGAACAAGTCGCTTAACTCCCAATTGACTAGACCTTGCCATTCCACTGCTTTGGAACTTTACCAATTCCAAGAAGAAGGCAAGGGCTTAGAAAATATTGTTTTGGAGTACAGCGCAGCTGATTCCAGCCATTTTACCTGTGGAGTCCTCCAGATCAGACAGGCTGCCTGTGTCTTCCTTCCCTACTGACCGAGACAGAAGGTGAGAGGGTTGGTGGGGTTTGTGCTCGTTTGGGTCACGGTTTGACATTTGGGGTGATTTCTCAGGCCTGAGAAGGAAGGACCACAGGCTTGTATTTAGGCACCAGCTGGTTCCCTCCTTTGGGGAATCCTCCCTGAGAAGGTGTGATTCAGGAGGAGAAGCCCCTGGTCAAACAACTCCCTCAAGAGCAGGACCTGATCAAAGCCCAAAGAACCCAAATCGGCAGGAAGAGAAAGGTGTTGGAAACGATGAATGAGACCCAAAGGAACACTTCGAAGGTCCCAAGAGATGAAAAGCCCCCACAGAAGAAGATAGCCATGGACCGGGGGGACCCTATGGACGATCTCATCTGCAGCCGGCGTCCATGCCGACCTCGTCCCCCTCCCGCTCCACGCAAAAACCAGAAGATTTCTCCACTTCCACCTCAACCTCCCCAGCTCCCTGTGGAAAGGATGGAGAAGACTCCTCTGAAGGCCAAAGACGAAGATAGTCTAAAGACCCTACCTCCACTTCACTTGGCTCAGAGAGAACAGGAAGCACCCAAAAAAACAAAGATTTCCTCACATCCAGGACAACCTCTCCAGGGCCCTGTGGAAAGGACACAGAAGAGTCCTCAAAAGCCCGAGGACAAAGCAATTCCGAAGACTCAGCTACCTCCAATGGAGTTAGCTAAGAGAGAACGGGAAACACCCAAAGAACACCCATTGCCCAAGACCGGCCAGGCCAACCCTCCTCAAAAGAGGAAAACCATGCCTGTGGACCCTAATGACGATCTCATCTCCAGCTGGTTTCCATGCCCACCTCTTTGCCCTTGCCCTCCTCTCAAAAAACTGAAGATATCACCCCATGCAGTACAGACTCCCCAGGTGCTTGGGGAAAAGACTGAGAAGACTCCTATGAAGCCCAAGGACAAAGCAATCCACAAGACTCGCCTACCGCCACTTGAGTTGGCTCAGGGAAAACCCGAAGCACACCAAAACCAGAAGATGTCTAGAGATATACTGCACCCTTCCCAGGTCCCCGTGGAAAGGGCTGTGGAGACTCCTAAGAAGCCCAAAGACAAAGCAAATGAAAAGCCTCAGCTACCTCCAAAGGAGTTAGCTAAGAAAGAATCTGAAGCACCCCAAAGACAGAAGATGTCTAGAGATCCAGGACAGCCTTCCCAGGTCCCCGAGGAAAGGACTGGGAAGACTCCTGTCATCTCCAAAGACCAAAATAACCAAAAGACTCTTCCTCCATTTGAGTTGGCTCAGGGAAAACTTGAAGCACCCAAAAGAGAGAAGATGTCTAGACATCCAGTAGAGCCTTCCCAGGTGCTTGGGGAAAAGACTGAGAAGACTCCCAAGAAGCCCAAGGACAAAGCAATCCACAAGACTCGCCTACCGCCTATTGAGTTGGCTCAGGGAAAACCCGAAGCACCCCAAAACCAGAAGATGTCTAGAGATCCACTACACCCTTCCCAGGTCCCCGTGGAAAGGGCTGTGGACACTCGTAAGATGCCCAAAGACAAAGCAAATGAAAAGCCTCAGCTACCTCCAAAGGAGTTAGCTAAGAAAGAATCTGAAGTACCCCAAAGACAGAAGATGTCTAGAGATCCAGGACAGCCTTCCCAGGTCCCCGAGGAAAGGACTGGAAAGACTCCTGTCATCTCCAAAGACCAAAATAACCAAAAGACTCTTCCTCCATTTGAGTTGGCTCAGGGAAAACTTGAAGCACCCAAAAGAGAGAAGATGTCTAGACATCCAGTAGAGCCTTCCCAGGTGCTTGGGGAAAAGACTGAGAAGACTCCTAAGAAGCCCAAGGACAAAGCAAATGAAAAGCCTCAGCTACCTCCAAAGGAGTTAGCTAAGAAAGAATCTGAAGCACCCCAAAGACAGAAGATGTTTAGAGATCCAGTACAACCTTCCCACGTCCCCGTAGAAAGGACTGGGAAGACTCCTGTCATGTCCAAAGACCAAAATAGCCAGAAGCCTCTACTTCCACTTGAGTTGCCGCAGGGAAAACCTGAAGAACCCCCAAAACAGAAGATGTCTAGAGATGCAGTACAGCCTTCCCAGGTCCCCGAGGAAGGGACTGTGGAGACTCCTAAGAAGCCCAACGACAAAGCAATCCACAAGACTCGGCTACCTCCAATGGAGTTAGCCAAGAGAGAACCCAAAGCACCCAAGAAACACCCATTGCCCCAGGCCGGCCAGGCCAACCCTCCTCAAAAGAGGAAAGCCACCTATGTGGACCCTATTGACCATCTCATCTGCAGCCGGCTCCCTTGCCGACCTCTTCCCTCTTGCCCTCCACCCAAAAAACTGAAGATATCTCCCCATGCAGAACAGACTCCCCAGGTCCCCCTGGGCAGGACTGAGAAGAATCTTGACAAGTCCAAAGACAAAACAATTCAAAAGACTCAGCTACCTCCAGCTGCTTTGGCTCAGAGAGAACCTCAAGCACCCAAAGCACAGAAGGTATCTCCCCATCCAGTCCAGACTCCCCAGGCCCCTGTGCATAGCACTGAGCAGGCTCCTGTGAAGCCCAAAGACAAGGATAGTCAAAAGGCCCTCCTATCTCCAGTTGCCTTAGCTCAGAGAGAACCTGAAGCTCCCCCACAGCCCCTGCGGAAAGACTGGTGTCTTCAAAATTGGATTGAGAAGAAATACAGGAGTTTAACGCAGCCTTGCCAGAAAGAAGCAGACTTCACGGCCCAGCCTCAAAAAGCAGTGATCTCTCCACCCCGGGCAGCCTCAGTTCCTGCCTATCTCCTGGCCCATCCTGCCAAGAGGTCTCAAGATCCCCAAAGCTCTGCCAAGCCATGGTTGCATGGTTCATCTGACCATCGGTGCAAAATACCTAGAAACTCTCTATCCCCAAATGACCAGCAATTGGCCCAGGAGCCCACAGTTGCTTCCCTGCAAGTTACTCGGGATGTTCTGGCCAGATCACTCCCCAGACAACAGCCATTCGGTAAGGACATGCAACCTGTCCTCCCACAGGAGTCAGGTGCCGACATACCCCACATTCCTTCTCAGGACAGAAATCCAAAGGCCCTGACCCCAAATCTTCAACTCAGTATTCTGTATGAGGATCTCCAACTTTCTGACACAGATGAAGAAGAAGAGGAGGAGAAAGAGGTGGAGAATAAATGAAGAAACACAAAGAGCAGAAGATTTGCCATCTTGGGATATGGGGATGTCTGGGCTCTTGCAGGGGGAGAGGAGACAAGATGATGACATTTGGGAGCCATCTCATATTCCTGGCAAGGTGCTTCAAAAATCATTTTACTTGAGATCCCACTTAGTGACCTGGACTTTCCATCTTACCCTCCCTCTCCTAGTTCTTCAATGCATTGATCAAGCAGGTCTTCATCCATTATCTGCAGGTTTAACATGTCTCCCCGCAAGACTATGTACTCCCTAAGGACAGAGAGGCTCCAACCTTGGGACCTTCTCAGCGCCCAATTGCTTATTCTTCTACCCCACCGGACCCAGTAGCAGCTTTTTCTGCATCCATTGAAAGAATCATGGGATTTTGTTGGTTTGCTTGTTGATAGGGTCAATTATGTGGGTGGTTTTCCTAATATTGAACCAGCCCTGCATCCCTGGTATCAATCCCACTTGCTCATGGTGAATGACCCTTCTGATCACTTGCTGGAGTCTTTTTGCTAGTATCCTATTTAAGATTTGTGCATCTATATTCATTAGGGAGATTGGTCTATCGTTGTCTTTCTCTGTTTTTTGACCTGCCTGGCTTTGGAATCAGTACCATGTGTGTGTCATGAAAGGAAGTTGGTAGAACCCCCTCTTTGCTTATTATGTCAAATAGTTTGTATAGTATCGGGATGAGCTGTTCTTTGAATGTTTGATAGAATTCACTTGTGAATCCATCAGGCCCTGGGGATTTTTTCTTAGGGAGTTCTTTGCTGGCCTGTTGGATTTCATTTTCTGACATGGGATTATTTCAGAATTCTCTTTCTTCTTCTGTTAGTCTAGTGTAAAAATGGAGATTGAATCCAGGACTCCAGTCCCCAGAAGTCCTTGCTCACTTCCCAGAATGCTTTGTAATCGCACTGAATTCTCACCTGAAGGTCTCTTTCCTACTTCCCCTTCAGAGCAGACTCATCTCATGATGTGAGAGAAATTTGAATGGGCCTCTCGGCCCACCTAGCACCTGCTTCTCTTACTTGTATATTCTTCAATTCCTGATCTTAAATAAAACTCTAAACATATAATACTCCTGGCAGAGAGAAACTAATTTCTACCTGCCTCAGTTTCCCCCTAAATTTTAGTCTTACAGTTTGGCTTCACCACTTCGGGAAAATGAAATATCTCAATCTGCTGATTCTTTTTTCTACTAAGTTCGGCTTTTAATAGCTACTGCCTAGAAAATTTTTTAAGCCACGTTTCTCCAAGATGCTTTTTTAGAAAACCATCTTGATCAGCTCCTGCCTGCAGCCATCCCCTTCAGACATTCTTGATTCAATAGCGATCACCTGGTCACAGCCCTCCTGGCCCAGCTACTGTTGCCTGTAATCTGGACCGGTTTCATTGATATTGCTCACCTGGTCCTGGCCCTGCCGACCCCGGTGCTCTCTCTCTCACTGTCTCTCTCTGCCTCTCTCTCTCTCTTTGTCTCTGTCTCTGTCTCTGCCTCTCTCTTCCTCTCCCTCTCTCTCCCTCTCTGTCTCTCTCTGTCTTTCTCTGTCTGTCTCTCTCTGTCTCTCTGTCTCTCTGTCTCTCTCTCTGTCTCTCTCTCTCTCTCTGTCTCTCTCTCTCAATCACCTGGTCCCTGTTTAACCCAGATCGAGATCACCTGCTGACCCGCCTGCTCAGCAGACTCTAGCCTTGGAGCAGATTGCTCATCCCCCCCAGGCTCAGGACTCATTTCTACCAGGTGGTAAAAACTGGGTAACTTTCCCTTAGGCTAAGCCTCCATTTGTGGGGGTGGGATCATAGGAGGGGAGAGAAAAAAAGGGAGAGAAGAAAGTTTTTTTTTTTTCCAAGTAGGAACTTAAAAACATGGCTATTTTACAAGGATATCTTTTCATTGCATTGATCCTTTTATTCACTTCACCTGCGTGTCAGGGAAAAAATTCAGCTCTGTACAACCTTTTAGCTAACTTTGGGGAGGCAGCTGGGTGTCTCAGGGGACTGAGGGCGAGGCCTAGAGGCGCGAGGTCCTGGTTTGGAATATGGCCTGAGTCACTTCATGGTGGTGTGGCCCTGAGCACATCCCTTACCCCCATTGCCTAGCCCATATCAATTTGCCTTCTGACAATAGACATCTCAATGGATAAAAAATCCAAGGAACTTTAAAGAGAATGGAGATTGTATTTTGAGGGCATCTCAGACTCCAAAGCTTTATACAAATCTCTGTATTCTATTGCATTTTACTCTTTGCTTTGTTTATGATTTAACTGTGTGATATTAAGTATATATTTTACTGCATTCAATAGTATTCTGTTATGCTGTTCATTTTAATGCACTGAGATTTAACTACTGTTAAATTCTGTCCCTTTTTTTTTTAAAGATAAAATTCAAGATCCCAATGGATCTGGATATTCTTCCCTCTCAGAGTTGATTTCACTGAGAGTAAGGCTTAAGTAAAAACTCTCTTCCTCTCCTTCTTATAGGAGAATTCTTCCCCTCCCCTTCCCATGTGTATCTTTGTGTGAGAAAGATTATTCTATTTGGGTTTTTTTCCTATTTCTTGGAGCATATCTTAGTACCATCAACGATTCCCCCCCCCTCCCTTTTTCTTTCTATCTCCCCCTTTCTCCATATCCTCTTGATGCCCCAAACTTTCCCTATGCGTGATTCTTCTTACTACTCTAACGATGCATACAATTTTTGAGAGTTACACATTAATTTTCCCCAAAGTTTCTCTTGCTCTTTGTGTTTGGATGTCAAACTTTGCACAGAGCTCTGGTCTTTTCTTTACAAACACTTGGAAGAAATCTTGCCTTTTGCTGAATGAACATACTTTCCCCTGGATCCTTCCTCTATATTCACTAAAATCACGAGAAATTTCCAGCTGACTTGGGTATTTGATTCGGGATATCCCTTGCTGACCAATAATGACATAGAGTTAGGTCAGAGACTTAAAGGTATCCTTTACAAAAACTATCAGCTCTGTGACAGTGATTTGTACAGAGTGAATACTTGTGAAACGCTGGGTATAACTAGGTGCCAGAGAAAGAATCATCACCACTGATAGAGGATATGTAAAAAGAGTTGTAAATTAGACATTGGATGAGGGAGGGGATTATGACCAAACTAGAGGTAGAGGTCACAGAAAGGAAAATAAAGGATTTGGATTACATGAAATGAAGTGTCCTTTTGCACAAGCAAAATTAATGCAGCCAAAATCAGAAGGAAGACAGGGAACTGGTGGAAAATTTTGCAACAGATTACTCTGGTAAAAGCCTTATTCCTCAAATGTGTAGGAAACCTAGTCAAATGTAGAGAAATGAGAGCAATTCTCCAGTGGATCAATGATCAAAAGACATGAACAAGCAGTTTTCAGGAGAAGAAAGCAAAGCTAGGTGGCTCAGTGGATTGAGAGAGAGAGAGAGAGGATCCAAGGTGAGAGTCTGCATTCAAATCTGGCCTCAGGCACTTCTTAGCTGTGTGATCTTAGTCAATGCAGTTCATCTCAATTGACTAGACCTTGCCACTCTGCTGACTTGGAAAGTTCTGTGTTTGTTGTTGTTGTTTGACCTTTGGGGTGAGTTCTCACCCCTGAGCAGGAAGGACCACAGCCTGGGAGTTAGGCAGGAGCAGGTTCACACCTTTGTGGAATCCTCCCTGAGTAGGTGTGAACCCTTGGTGACAGGGCAGTATAAATTCGGGAGACAACTAGATGCCTCAGTATTTGGAGAGCCAGACCTGCAGACAGGAGGTCCTAGGTTCCAGTCCAGCTTCAGATACTTCCCAGCTAAGTGATCCTGAACAAGTCGCTTAACTCCCAATTGACTAGACCTTGCCATTCCACTGCTTTGGAACTTTACCAATTCCAAGAAGAAGGCAAGGGCTTAGAAAATATTGTTTTGGAGTACAGCGCAGCTGATTCCAGCCATTTTACCTGTGGAGTCCTCCAGATCAGACAGGCTGCCTGTGTCTTCCTTCCCTACTGACCGAGACAGAAGGTGAGAGGGTTGGTGGGGTTTGTGCTCGTTTGGGTCACGGTTTGACATTTGGGGTGATTTCTCAGGCCTGAGAAGGAAGGACCACAGGCTTGTATTTAGGCACCAGCTGGTTCCCTCCTTTGGGGAATCCTCCCTGAGAAGGTGTGATTCAGGAGGAGAAGCCCCTGGTCAAACAACTCCCTCAAGAGCAGGACCTGATCAAAGCCCAAAGAACCCAAATCGGCAGGAAGAGAAAGGTGTTGGAAACGATGAATGAGACCCAAAGGAACACTTCGAAGGTCCCAAGAGATGAAAAGCCCCCACAGAAGAAGATAGCCATGGACCGGGGGGACCCTATGGACGATCTCATCTGCAGCCGGCGTCCATGCCGACCTCGTCCCCCTCCCGCTCCACGCAAAAACCAGAAGATTTCTCCACTTCCACCTCAACCTCCCCAGCTCCCTGTGGAAAGGATGGAGAAGACTCCTCTGAAGGCCAAAGACGAAGATAGTCTAAAGACCCTACCTCCACTTCACTTGGCTCAGAGAGAACAGGAAGCACCCAAAAAAACAAAGATTTCCTCACATCCAGGACAACCTCTCCAGGGCCCTGTGGAAAGGACACAGAAGAGTCCTCAAAAGCCCGAGGACAAAGCAATTCCGAAGACTCAGCTACCTCCAATGGAGTTAGCTAAGAGAGAACGGGAAACACCCAAAGAACACCCATTGCCCAAGACCGGCCAGGCCAACCCTCCTCAAAAGAGGAAAACCATGCCTGTGGACCCTAATGACGATCTCATCTCCAGCTGGTTTCCATGCCCACCTCTTTGCCCTTGCCCTCCTCTCAAAAAACTGAAGATATCACCCCATGCAGTACAGACTCCCCAGGTGCTTGGGGAAAAGACTGAGAAGACTCCTATGAAGCCCAAGGACAAAGCAATCCACAAGACTCGCCTACCGCCACTTGAGTTGGCTCAGGGAAAACCCGAAGCACACCAAAACCAGAAGATGTCTAGAGATATACTGCACCCTTCCCAGGTCCCCGTGGAAAGGGCGGTGGAGACTCCTAAGAAGCCCAAAGACAAAGCAAATGAAAAGCCTCAGCTACCTCCAAAGGAGTTAGCTAAGAAAGAATCTGAAGCACCCCAAAGACAGAAGATGTCTAGAGATCCAGGACAGCCTTCCCAGGTCCCCGAGGAAAGGACTGGGAAGACTCCTGTCATCTCCAAAGACCAAAATAACCAAAAGACTCTTCCTCCATTTGAGTTGGCTCAGGGAAAACTTGAAGCACCCAAAAGAGAGAAGATGTCTAGACATCCAGTAGAGCCTTCCCAGGTGCTTGGGGAAAAGACTGAGAAGACTCCCAAGAAGCCCAAGGACAAAGCAATCCACAAGACTCGCCTACCGCCTATTGAGTTGGCTCAGGGAAAACCCGAAGCACCCCAAAACCAGAAGATGTCTAGAGATCCACTACACCCTTCCCAGGTCCCCGTGGAAAGGGCTGTGGACACTCGTAAGATGCCCAAAGACAAAGCAAATGAAAAGCCTCAGCTACCTCCAAAGGAGTTAGCTAAGAAAGAATCTGAAGTACCCCAAAGACAGAAGATGTCTAGAGATCCAGGACAGCCTTCCCAGGTCCCCGAGGAAAGGACTGGGAAGACTCCTGTCATCTCCAAAGACCAAAATAACCAAAAGACTCTTCCTCCATTTGAGTTGGCTCAGGGAAAACTTGAAGCACCCAAAAGAGAGAAGATGTCTAGACATCCAGTAGAGCCTTCCCAGGTGCTTGGGGAAAAGACTGAGAAGACTCCTAAGAAGCCCAAGGACAAAGCAAATGAAAAGCCTCAGCTACCTCCAAAGGAGTTAGCTAAGAAAGAATCTGAAGCACCCCAAAGACAGAAGATGTTTAGAGATCCAGTACAACCTTCCCACGTCCCCGTAGAAAGGACTGGGAAGACTCCTGTCATGTCCAAAGACCAAAATAGCCAGAAGCCTCTACTTCCACTTGAGTTGCCGCAGGGAAAACCTGAAGAACCCCCAAAACAGAAGATGTCTAGAGATGCAGTACAGCCTTCCCAGGTCCCCGAGGAAGGGACTGTGGAGACTCCTAAGAAGCCCAACGACAAAGCAATCCACAAGACTCGGCTACCTCCAATGGAGTTAGCCAAGAGAGAACCCAAAGCACCCAAGAAACACCCATTGCCCCAGGCCGGCCAGGCCAACCCTCCTCAAAAGAGGAAAGCCACCTATGTGGACCCTATTGACCATCTCATCTGCAGCCGGCTCCCTTGCCGACCTCTTCCCTCTTGCCCTCCACCCAAAAAACTGAAGATATCTCCCCATGCAGAACAGACTCCCCAGGTCCCCCTGGGCAGGACTGAGAAGAATCTTGACAAGTCCAAAGACAAAACAATTCAAAAGACTCAGCTACCTCCAGCTGCTTTGGCTCAGAGAGAACCTCAAGCACCCAAAGCACAGAAGGTATCTCCCCATCCAGTCCAGACTCCCCAGGCCCCTGTGCATAGCACTGAGCAGGCTCCTGTGAAGCCCAAAGACAAGGATAGTCAAAAGGCCCTCCTATCTCCAGTTGCCTTAGCTCAGAGAGAACCTGAAGCTCCCCCACAGCCCCTGCGGAAAGACTGGTGTCTTCAAAATTGGATTGAGAAGAAATACAGGAGTTTAACGCAGCCTTGCCAGAAAGAAGCAGACTTCACGGCCCAGCCTCAAAAAGCAGTGATCTCTCCACCCCGGGCAGCCTCAGTTCCTGCCTATCTCCTGGCCCATCCTGCCAAGAGGTCTCAAGATCCCCAAAGCTCTGCCAAGCCATGGTTGCATGGTTCATCTGACCATCGGTGCAAAATACCTAGAAACTCTCTATCCCCAAATGACCAGCAATTGGCCCAGGAGCCCACAGTTGCTTCCCTGCAAGTTACTCGGGATGTTCTGGCCAGATCACTCCCCAGACAACAGCCATTCGGTAAGGACATGCAACCTGTCCTCCCACAGGAGTCAGGTGCCGACATACCCCACATTCCTTCTCAGGACAGAAATCCAAAGGCCCTGACCCCAAATCTTCAACTCAGTATTCTGTATGAGGATCTCCAACTTTCTGACACAGATGAAGAAGAAGAGGAGGAGAAAGAGGTGGAGAATAAATGAAGAAACACAAAGAGCAGAAGATTTGCCATCTTGGGATATGGGGATGTCTGGGCTCTTGCAGGGGGAGAGGAGACAAGATGATGACATTTGGGAGCCATCTCATATTCCTGGCAAGGTGCTTCAAAAATCATTTTACTTGAGATCCCACTTAGTGACCTGGACTTTCCATCTTACCCTCCCTCTCCTAGTTCTTCAATGCATTGATCAAGCAGGTCTTCATCCATTATCTGCAGGTTTAACATGTCTCCCCGCAAGACTATGTACTCCCTAAGGACAGAGAGGCTCCAACCTTGGGACCTTCTCAGCGCCCAATTGCTTATTCTTCTACCCCACCGGACCCAGTAGCAGCTTTTTCTGCATCCATTGAAAGAATCATGGGATTTTGTTGGTTTGCTTGTTGATAGGGTCAATTATGTGGGTGGTTTTCCTAATATTGAACCAGCCCTGCATCCCTGGTATCAATCCCACTTGCTCATGGTGAATGACCCTTCTGATCACTTGCTGGAGTCTTTTTGCTAGTATCCTATTTAAGATTTGTGCATCTATATTCATTAGGGAGATTGGTCTATCGTTGTCTTTCTCTGTTTTTTGACCTGCCTGGCTTTGGAATCAGTACCATGTGTGTGTCATGAAAGGAAGTTGGTAGAACCCCCTCTTTGCTTATTATGTCAAATAGTTTGTATAGTATCGGGATGAGCTGTTCTTTGAATGTTTGATAGAATTCACTTGTGAATCCATCAGGCCCTGGGGATTTTTTCTTAGGGAGTTCTTTGCTGGCCTGTTGGATTTCATTTTCTGACATGGGATTATTTCAGAATTCTCTTTCTTCTTCTGTTAGTCTAGTGTAAAAATGGAGATTGAATCCAGGACTCCAGTCCCCAGAAGTCCTTGCTCACTTCCCAGAATGCTTTGTAATCGCACTGAATTCTCACCTGAAGGTCTCTTTCCTACTTCCCCTTCAGAGCAGACTCATCTCATGATGTGAGAGAAATTTGAATGGGCCTCTCGGCCCACCTAGCACCTGCTTCTCTTACTTGTATATTCTTCAATTCCTGATCTTAAATAAAACTCTAAACATATAATACTCCTGGCAGAGAGAAACTAATTTCTACCTGCCTCAGTTTCCCCCTAAATTTTAGTCTTACAGTTTGGCTTCACCACTTCGGGAAAATGAAATATCTCAATCTGCTGATTCTTTTTTCTACTAAGTTCGGCTTTTAATAGCTACTGCCTAGAAAATTTTTTAAGCCACGTTTCTCCAAGATGCTTTTTTAGAAAACCATCTTGATCAGCTCCTGCCTGCAGCCATCCCCTTCAGACATTCTTGATTCAATAGCGATCACCTGGTCACAGCCCTCCTGGCCCAGCTACTGTTGCCTGTAATCTGGACCGGTTTCATTGATATTGCTCACCTGGTCCTGGCCCTGCCGACCCCGGTGCTCTCTCTCTCACTGTCTCTCTCTGCCTCTCTCTCTCTCTTTGTCTCTGTCTCTGTCTCTGCCTCTCTCTTCCTCTCCCTCTCTCTCCCTCTCTGTCTCTCTCTGTCTTTCTCTGTCTGTCTCTCTCTGTCTCTCTGTCTCTCTCTCTGTCTCTCTCTCTCTCTCTGTCTCTCTCTCTCAATCACCTGGTCCCTGTTTAACCCAGATCGAGATCACCTGCTGACCCGCCTGCTCAGCAGACTCTAGCCTTGGAGCAGATTGCTCATCCCCCCCAGGCTCAGGACTCATTTCTACCAGGTGGTAAAAACTGGGTAACTTTCCCTTAGGCTAAGCCTCCATTTGTGGGGGTGGGATCATAGGAGGGGAGAGAAAAAAAGGGAGAGAAGAAAGTTTTTTTTTTTCCAAGTAGGAACTTAAAAACATGGCTATTTTACAAGGATATCTTTTAATTGCATTGATCCTTTTATTCACTTCACCTGCGTGTCAGGGAAAAAATTCAGCTCTGTACAACCTTTTAGCTAACTTTGGGGAGGCAGCTGGGTGTCTCAGGGGACTGAGGGCGAGGCCTAGAGGCGCGAGGTCCTGGTTTGGAATATGGCCTGAGTCACTTCATGGTGGTGTGGCCCTGAGCACATCCCTTACCCCCATTGCCTAGCCCATATCAATTTGCCTTCTGACAATAGACATCTCAATGGATAAAAAATCCAAGGAACTTTAAAGAGAATGGAGATTGTATTTTGAGGGCATCTCAGACTCCAAAGCTTTATACAAATCTCTGTATTCTATTGCATTTTACTCTTTGCTTTGTTTATGATTTAACTGTGTGATATTAAGTATATATTTTACTGCATTCAATAGTATTCTGTTATGCTGTTCATTTTAATGCACTGAGATTTAACTACTGTTAAATTCTGTCCCTTTTTTTTTTAAAGATAAAATTCAAGATCCCAATGGATCTGGATATTCTTCCCTCTCAGAGTTGATTTCACTGAGAGTAAGGCTTAAGTAAAAACTCTCTTCCTCTCCTTCTTATAGGAGAATTCTTCCCCTCCCCTTCCCATGTGTATCTTTGTGTGAGAAAGATTATTCTATTTGGGTTTTTTTCCTATTTCTTGGAGCATATCTTAGTACCATCAACGATTCCCCCCCCTCCCTTTTTCTTTCTATCTCCCCCTTTCTCCATATCCTCTTGATGCCCCAAACTTTCCCTATGCGTGATTCTTCTTACTACTCTAACGATGCATACAATTTTTGAGAGTTACACATTAATTTTCCCCAAAGTTTCTCTTGCTCTTTGTGTTTGGATGTCAAACTTTGCACAGAGCTCTGGTCTTTTCTTTACAAACACTTGGAAGAAATCTTGCCTTTTGCTGAATGAACATACTTTCCCCTGGATCCTTCCTCTATATTCACTAAAATCACGAGAAATTTCCAGCTGACTTGGGTATTTGATTCGGGATATCCCTTGCTGACCAATAATGACATAGAGTTAGGTCAGAGACTTAAAGGTATCCTTTACAAAAACTATCAGCTCTGTGACAGTGATTTGTACAGAGTGAATACTTGTGAAACGCTGGGTATAACTAGGTGCCAGAGAAAGAATCATCACCACTGATAGAGGATATGTAAAAAGAGTTGTAAATTAGACATTGGATGAGGGAGGGGATTATGACCAAACTAGAGGTAGAGGTCACAGAAAGGAAAATAAAGGATTTGGATTACATGAAATGAAGTGTCCTTTTGCACAAGCAAAATTAATGCAGCCAAAATCAGAAGGAAGACAGGGAACTGGTGGAAAATTTTGCAACAGATTACTCTGGTAAAAGCCTTATTCCTCAAATGTGTAGGAAACCTAGTCAAATGTAGAGAAATGAGAGCAATTCTCCAGTGGATCAATGATCAAAAGACATGAACAAGCAGTTTTCAGGAGAAGAAAGCAAAGCTAGGTGGCTCAGTGGATTGAGAGAGAGAGAGAGAGGATCCAAGGTGAGAGTCTGCATTCAAATCTGGCCTCAGGCACTTCTTAGCTGTGTGATCTTAGTCAATGCAGTTCATCTCAATTGACTAGACCTTGCCACTCTGCTGACTTGGAAAGTTCTGTGTTTGTTGTTGTTGTTTGACCTTTGGGGTGAGTTCTCACCCCTGAGCAGGAAGGACCACAGCCTGGGAGTTAGGCAGGAGCAGGTTCACACCTTTGTGGAATCCTCCCTGAGTAGGTGTGAACCCTTGGTGACAGGGCAGTATAAATTCGGGAGACAACTAGATGCCTCAGTATTTGGAGAGCCAGACCTGCAGACAGGAGGTCCTAGGTTCCAGTCCAGCTTCAGATACTTCCCAGCTAAGTGATCCTGAACAAGTCGCTTAACTCCCAATTGACTAGACCTTGCCATTCCACTGCTTTGGAACTTTACCAATTCCAAGAAGAAGGCAAGGGCTTAGAAAATATTGTTTTGGAGTACAGCGCAGCTGATTCCAGCCATTTTACCTGTGGAGTCCTCCAGATCAGACAGGCTGCCTGTGTCTTCCTTCCCTACTGACCGAGACAGAAGGTGAGAGGGTTGGTGGGGTTTGTGCTCGTTTGGGTCACGGTTTGACATTTGGGGTGATTTCTCAGGCCTGAGAAGGAAGGACCACAGGCTTGTATTTAGGCACCAGCTGGTTCCCTCCTTTGGGGAATCCTCCCTGAGAAGGTGTGATTCAGGAGGAGAAGCCCCTGGTCAAACAACTCCCTCAAGAGCAGGACCTGATCAAAGCCCAAAGAACCCAAATCGGCAGGAAGAGAAAGGTGTTGGAAACGATGAATGAGACCCAAAGGAACACTTCGAAGGTCCCAAGAGATGAAAAGCCCCCACAGAAGAAGATAGCCATGGACCGGGGGGACCCTATGGACGATCTCATCTGCAGCCGGCGTCCATGCCGACCTCGTCCCCCTCCCGCTCCACGCAAAAACCAGAAGATTTCTCCACTTCCACCTCAACCTCCCCAGCTCCCTGTGGAAAGGATGGAGAAGACTCCTCTGAAGGCCAAAGACGAAGATAGTCTAAAGACCCTACCTCCACTTCACTTGGCTCAGAGAGAACAGGAAGCACCCAAAAAAACAAAGATTTCCTCACATCCAGGACAACCTCTCCAGGGCCCTGTGGAAAGGACACAGAAGAGTCCTCAAAAGCCCGAGGACAAAGCAATTCCGAAGACTCAGCTACCTCCAATGGAGTTAGCTAAGAGAGAACGGGAAACACCCAAAGAACACCCATTGCCCAAGACCGGCCAGGCCAACCCTCCTCAAAAGAGGAAAACCATGCCTGTGGACCCTAATGACGATCTCATCTCCAGCTGGTTTCCATGCCCACCTCTTTGCCCTTGCCCTCCTCTCAAAAAACTGAAGATATCACCCCATGCAGTACAGACTCCCCAGGTGCTTGGGGAAAAGACTGAGAAGACTCCTATGAAGCCCAAGGACAAAGCAATCCACAAGACTCGCCTACCGCCACTTGAGTTGGCTCAGGGAAAACCCGAAGCACACCAAAACCAGAAGATGTCTAGAGATATACTGCACCCTTCCCAGGTCCCCGTGGAAAGGGCGGTGGAGACTCCTAAGAAGCCCAAAGACAAAGCAAATGAAAAGCCTCAGCTACCTCCAAAGGAGTTAGCTAAGAAAGAATCTGAAGCACCCCAAAGACAGAAGATGTCTAGAGATCCAGGACAGCCTTCCCAGGTCCCCGAGGAAAGGACTGGGAAGACTCCTGTCATCTCCAAAGACCAAAATAACCAAAAGACTCTTCCTCCATTTGAGTTGGCTCAGGGAAAACTTGAAGCACCCAAAAGAGAGAAGATGTCTAGACATCCAGTAGAGCCTTCCCAGGTGCTTGGGGAAAAGACTGAGAAGACTCCCAAGAAGCCCAAGGACAAAGCAATCCACAAGACTCGCCTACCGCCTATTGAGTTGGCTCAGGGAAAACCCGAAGCACCCCAAAACCAGAAGATGTCTAGAGATCCACTACACCCTTCCCAGGTCCCCGTGGAAAGGGCTGTGGACACTCGTAAGATGCCCAAAGACAAAGCAAATGAAAAGCCTCAGCTACCTCCAAAGGAGTTAGCTAAGAAAGAATCTGAAGTACCCCAAAGACAGAAGATGTCTAGAGATCCAGGACAGCCTTCCCAGGTCCCCGAGGAAAGGACTGGAAAGACTCCTGTCATCTCCAAAGACCAAAATAACCAAAAGACTCTTCCTCCATTTGAGTTGGCTCAGGGAAAACTTGAAGCACCCAAAAGAGAGAAGATGTCTAGACATCCAGTAGAGCCTTCCCAGGTGCTTGGGGAAAAGACTGAGAAGACTCCTAAGAAGCCCAAGGACAAAGCAAATGAAAAGCCTCAGCTACCTCCAAAGGAGTTAGCTAAGAAAGAATCTGAAGCACCCCAAAGACAGAAGATGTTTAGAGATCCAGTACAACCTTCCCACGTCCCCGTAGAAAGGACTGGGAAGACTCCTGTCATGTCCAAAGACCAAAATAGCCAGAAGCCTCTACTTCCACTTGAGTTGCCGCAGGGAAAACCTGAAGAACCCCCAAAACAGAAGATGTCTAGAGATGCAGTACAGCCTTCCCAGGTCCCCGAGGAAGGGACTGTGGAGACTCCTAAGAAGCCCAACGACAAAGCAATCCACAAGACTCGGCTACCTCCAATGGAGTTAGCCAAGAGAGAACCCAAAGCACCCAAGAAACACCCATTGCCCCAGGCCGGCCAGGCCAACCCTCCTCAAAAGAGGAAAGCCACCTATGTGGACCCTATTGACCATCTCATCTGCAGCCGGCTCCCTTGCCGACCTCTTCCCTCTTGCCCTCCACCCAAAAAACTGAAGATATCTCCCCATGCAGAACAGACTCCCCAGGTCCCCCTGGGCAGGACTGAGAAGAATCTTGACAAGTCCAAAGACAAAACAATTCAAAAGACTCAGCTACCTCCAGCTGCTTTGGCTCAGAGAGAACCTCAAGCACCCAAAGCACAGAAGGTATCTCCCCATCCAGTCCAGACTCCCCAGGCCCCTGTGCATAGCACTGAGCAGGCTCCTGTGAAGCCCAAAGACAAGGATAGTCAAAAGGCCCTCCTATCTCCAGTTGCCTTAGCTCAGAGAGAACCTGAAGCTCCCCCACAGCCCCTGCGGAAAGACTGGTGTCTTCAAAATTGGATTGAGAAGAAATACAGGAGTTTAACGCAGCCTTGCCAGAAAGAAGCAGACTTCACGGCCCAGCCTCAAAAAGCAGTGATCTCTCCACCCCGGGCAGCCTCAGTTCCTGCCTATCTCCTGGCCCATCCTGCCAAGAGGTCTCAAGATCCCCAAAGCTCTGCCAAGCCATGGTTGCATGGTTCATCTGACCATCGGTGCAAAATACCTAGAAACTCTCTATCCCCAAATGACCAGCAATTGGCCCAGGAGCCCACAGTTGCTTCCCTGCAAGTTACTCGGGATGTTCTGGCCAGATCACTCCCCAGACAACAGCCATTCGGTAAGGACATGCAACCTGTCCTCCCACAGGAGTCAGGTGCCGACATACCCCACATTCCTTCTCAGGACAGAAATCCAAAGGCCCTGACCCCAAATCTTCAACTCAGTATTCTGTATGAGGATCTCCAACTTTCTGACACAGATGAAGAAGAAGAGGAGGAGAAAGAGGTGGAGAATAAATGAAGAAACACAAAGAGCAGAAGATTTGCCATCTTGGGATATGGGGATGTCTGGGCTCTTGCAGGGGGAGAGGAGACAAGATGATGACATTTGGGAGCCATCTCATATTCCTGGCAAGGTGCTTCAAAAATCATTTTACTTGAGATCCCACTTAGTGACCTGGACTTTCCATCTTACCCTCCCTCTCCTAGTTCTTCAATGCATTGATCAAGCAGGTCTTCATCCATTATCTGCAGGTTTAACATGTCTCCCCGCAAGACTATGTACTCCCTAAGGACAGAGAGGCTCCAACCTTGGGACCTTCTCAGCGCCCAATTGCTTATTCTTCTACCCCACCGGACCCAGTAGCAGCTTTTTCTGCATCCATTGAAAGAATCATGGGATTTTGTTGGTTTGCTTGTTGATAGGGTCAATTATGTGGGTGGTTTTCCTAATATTGAACCAGCCCTGCATCCCTGGTATCAATCCCACTTGCTCATGGTGAATGACCCTTCTGATCACTTGCTGGAGTCTTTTTGCTAGTATCCTATTTAAGATTTGTGCATCTATATTCATTAGGGAGATTGGTCTATCGTTGTCTTTCTCTGTTTTTTGACCTGCCTGGCTTTGGAATCAGTACCATGTGTGTGTCATGAAAGGAAGTTGGTAGAACCCCCTCTTTGCTTATTATGTCAAATAGTTTGTATAGTATCGGGATGAGCTGTTCTTTGAATGTTTGATAGAATTCACTTGTGAATCCATCAGGCCCTGGGGATTTTTTCTTAGGGAGTTCTTTGCTGGCCTGTTGGATTTCATTTTCTGACATGGGATTATTTCAGAATTCTCTTTCTTCTTCTGTTAGTCTAGTGTAAAAATGGAGATTGAATCCAGGACTCCAGTCCCCAGAAGTCCTTGCTCACTTCCCAGAATGCTTTGTAATCGCACTGAATTCTCACCTGAAGGTCTCTTTCCTACTTCCCCTTCAGAGCAGACTCATCTCATGATGTGAGAGAAATTTGAATGGGCCTCTCGGCCCACCTAGCACCTGCTTCTCTTACTTGTATATTCTTCAATTCCTGATCTTAAATAAAACTCTAAACATATAATACTCCTGGCAGAGAGAAACTAATTTCTACCTGCCTCAGTTTCCCCCTAAATTTTAGTCTTACAGTTTGGCTTCACCACTTCGGGAAAATGAAATATCTCAATCTGCTGATTCTTTTTTCTACTAAGTTCGGCTTTTAATAGCTACTGCCTAGAAAATTTTTTAAGCCACGTTTCTCCAAGATGCTTTTTTAGAAAACCATCTTGATCAGCTCCTGCCTGCAGCCATCCCTTTCAGACATTCTTGATTCAATAGCCATCACCTGGTCACAGCCCTCCTGGCCCAGCTACTGTTGCCTGTAATCTGGACCGGTTTCATTGATATTGCTCACCTGGTCCTGGCCCTGCCGACCCCGGTGCTCTCTCTCTCACTGTCTCTCTCTGCCTCTCTCTCTCTCTTTGTCTCTGTCTCTGTCTCTGCCTCTCTCTTCCTCTCCCTCTCTCTCCCTCTCTGTCTCTCTCTGTCTTTCTCTGTCTGTCTCTCTCTGTCTCTCTGTCTCTCTGTCTCTCTCTCTGTCTCTCTCTCTCTCTCTGTCTCTCTCTCTCAATCACCTGGTCCCTGTTTAACCCAGATCGAGATCACCTGCTGACCCGCCTGCTCAGCAGACTCTAGCCTTGGAGCAGATTGCTCATCCCCCCCAGGCTCAGGACTCATTTCTACCAGGTGGTAAAAACTGGGTAACTTTCCCTTAGGCTAAGCCTCCATTTGTGGGGGTGGGATCATAGGAGGGGAGAGAAAAAAAGGGAGAGAAGAAAGTTTTTTTTTTTCCAAGTAGGAACTTAAAAACATGGCTATTTTACAAGGATATCTTTTCATTGCATTGATCCTTTTATTCACTTCACCTGCGTGTCAGGGAAAAAATTCAGCTCTGTACAACCTTTTAGCTAACTTTGGGGAGGCAGCTGGGTGTCTCAGGGGACTGAGGGCGAGGCCTAGAGGCTCGAGGTCCTGGTTTGGAATATGGCCTGAGTCACTTCATGGTGGTGTGGCCCTGAGCACATCCCTTACCCCCATTGCCTAGCCCATATCAATTTGCCTTCTGACAATAGACATCTCAATGGATAAAAAATCCAAAGAACTTTAAAGAGAATGGAGATTGTATTTTGAGGGCATCTCAGACTCCAAAGCTTTATACAAATCTCTGTATTCTATTGCATTTTACTCTTTGCTTTGTTTATGATTTAACTGTGTGATATTAAGTATATATTTTACTGCATTCAATAGTATTCTGTTATGCTGTTCATTTTAATGCACTGAGATTTAACTACTGTTAAATTCTGTCCCTTTTTTTTTTAAAGATAAAATTCAAGATCCCAATGGATCTGGATATTCTTCCCTCTCAGAGTTGATTTCACTGAGAGTAAGGCTTAAGTAAAAACTCTCTTCCTCTCCTTCTTATAGGAGAATTCTTCCCCTCCCCTTCCCATGTGTATCTTTGTGTGAGAAAGATTATTCTATTTGGGTTTTTTTCCTATTTCTTGGAGCATATCTTAGTACCATCAACGATTCCCCCCCCCCTCCCTTTTTCTTTCTATCTCCCCCTTTCTCCATATCCTCTTGATGCCCCAAACTTTCCCTATGCGTGATTCTTCTTACTACTCTAACGATGCATACAATTTTTGAGAGTTACACATTAATTTTCCCCAAAGTTTCTCTTGCTCTTTGTGTTTGGATGTCAAACTTTGCACAGAGCTCTGGTCTTTTCTTTACAAACACTTGGAAGAAATCTTGCCTTTTGCTGAATGAACATACTTTCCCCTGGATCCTTCCTCTATATTCACTAAAATCACGAGAAATTTCCAGCTGACTTGGGTATTTGATTCGGGATATCCCTTGCTGACCAATAATGACATAGAGTTAGGTCAGAGACTTAAAGGTATCCTTTACAAAAACTATCAGCTCTGTGACAGTGATTTGTACAGAGTGAATACTTGTGAAACGCTGGGTATAACTAGGTGCCAGAGAAAGAATCATCACCACTGATAGAGGATATGTAAAAAGAGTTGTAAATTAGACATTGGATGAGGGAGGGGATTATGACCAAACTAGAGGTAGAGGTCACAGAAAGGAAAATAAAGGATTTGGATTACATGAAATGAAGTGTCCTTTTGCACAAGCAAAATTAATGCAGCCAAAATCAGAAGGAAGACAGGGAACTGGTGGAAAATTTTGCAACAGATTACTCTGGTAAAAGCCTTATTCCTCAAATGTGTAGGAAACCTAGTCAAATGTAGAGAAATGAGAGCAATTCTCCAGTGGATCAATGATCAAAAGACATGAACAAGCAGTTTTCAGGAGAAGAAAGCAAAGCTAGGTGGCTCAGTGGATTGAGAGAGAGAGAGAGAGAGAGAGAGAGAGGATCCAAGGTGAGAGTCTGCATTCAAATCTGGCCTCAGGCACTTCTTAGCTGTGTGATCTTAGTCAATGCAGTTCATCTCAATTGACTAGACCTTGCCACTCTGCTGACTTGGAAAGTTCTGTGTTTGTTGTTGTTGTTTGACCTTTGGGGTGAGTTCTCACCCCTGAGCAGGAAGGACCACAGCCTGGGAGTTAGGCAGGAGCAGGTTCACACCTTTGTGGAATCCTCCCTGAGTAGGTGTGAACCCTTGGTGACAGGGCAGTATAAATTCGGGAGACAACTAGATGCCTCAGTATTTGGAGAGCCAGACCTGCAGACAGGAGGTCCTAGGTTCCAGTCCAGCTTCAGATACTTCCCAGCTAAGTGATCCTGAACAAGTCGCTTAACTCCCAATTGACTAGACCTTGCCATTCCACTGCTTTGGAACTTTACCAATTCCAAGAAGAAGGCAAGGGCTTAGAAAATATTGTTTTGGAGTACAGCGCAGCTGATTCCAGCCATTTTACCTGTGGAGTCCTCCAGATCAGACAGGCTGCCTGTGTCTTCCTTCCCTACTGACCGAGACAGAAGGTGAGAGGGTTGGTGGGGTTTGTGCTCGTTTGGGTCACGGTTTGACATTTGGGGTGATTTCTCAGGCCTGAGAAGGAAGGACCACAGGCTTGTATTTAGGCACCAGCTGGTTCCCTCCTTTGGGGAATCCTCCCTGAGAAGGTGTGATTCAGGAGGAGAAGCCCCTGGTCAAACAACTCCCTCAAGAGCAGGACCTGATCAAAGCCCAAAGAACCCAAATCGGCAGGAAGAGAAAGGTGTTGGAAACGATGAATGAGACCCAAAGGAACACTTCGAAGGTCCCAAGAGATGAAAAGCCCCCACAGAAGAAGATAGCCATGGACCGGGGGGACCCTATGGACGATCTCATCTGCAGCCGGCGTCCATGCCGACCTCGTCCCCCTCCCGCTCCACGCAAAAACCAGAAGATTTCTCCACTTCCACCTCAACCTCCCCAGCTCCCTGTGGAAAGGATGGAGAAGACTCCTCTGAAGGCCAAAGACGAAGATAGTCTAAAGACCCTACCTCCACTTCACTTGGCTCAGAGAGAACAGGAAGCACCCAAAAAAACAAAGATTTCCTCACATCCAGGACAACCTCTCCAGGGCCCTGTGGAAAGGACACAGAAGAGTCCTCAAAAGCCCGAGGACAAAGCAATTCCGAAGACTCAGCTACCTCCAATGGAGTTAGCTAAGAGAGAACGGGAAACACCCAAAGAACACCCATTGCCCAAGACCGGCCAGGCCAACCCTCCTCAAAAGAGGAAAACCATGCCTGTGGACCCTAATGACGATCTCATCTCCAGCTGGTTTCCATGCCCACCTCTTTGCCCTTGCCCTCCTCTCAAAAAACTGAAGATATCACCCCATGCAGTACAGACTCCCCAGGTGCTTGGGGAAAAGACTGAGAAGACTCCTATGAAGCCCAAGGACAAAGCAATCCACAAGACTCGCCTACCGCCACTTGAGTTGGCTCAGGGAAAACCCGAAGCACACCAAAACCAGAAGATGTCTAGAGATATACTGCACCCTTCCCAGGTCCCCGTGGAAAGGGCTGTGGAGACTCCTAAGAAGCCCAAAGACAAAGCAAATGAAAAGCCTCAGCTACCTCCAAAGGAGTTAGCTAAGAAAGAATCTGAAGCACCCCAAAGACAGAAGATGTCTAGAGATCCAGGACAGCCTTCCCAGGTCCCCGAGGAAAGGACTGGGAAGACTCCTGTCATCTCCAAAGACCAAAATAACCAAAAGACTCTTCCTCCATTTGAGTTGGCTCAGGGAAAACTTGAAGCACCCAAAAGAGAGAAGATGTCTAGACATCCAGTAGAGCCTTCCCAGGTGCTTGGGGAAAAGACTGAGAAGACTCCCAAGAAGCCCAAGGACAAAGCAATCCACAAGACTCGCCTACCGCCTATTGAGTTGGCTCAGGGAAAACCCGAAGCACCCCAAAACCAGAAGATGTCTAGAGATCCACTACACCCTTCCCAGGTCCCCGTGGAAAGGGCTGTGGACACTCGTAAGATGCCCAAAGACAAAGCAAATGAAAAGCCTCAGCTACCTCCAAAGGAGTTAGCTAAGAAAGAATCTGAAGTACCCCAAAGACAGAAGATGTCTAGAGATCCAGGACAGCCTTCCCAGGTCCCCGAGGAAAGGACTGGAAAGACTCCTGTCATCTCCAAAGACCAAAATAACCAAAAGACTCTTCCTCCATTTGAGTTGGCTCAGGGAAAACTTGAAGCACCCAAAAGAGAGAAGATGTCTAGACATCCAGTAGAGCCTTCCCAGGTGCTTGGGGAAAAGACTGAGAAGACTCCTAAGAAGCCCAAGGACAAAGCAAATGAAAAGCCTCAGCTACCTCCAAAGGAGTTAGCTAAGAAAGAATCTGAAGCACCCCAAAGACAGAAGATGTTTAGAGATCCAGTACAACCTTCCCACGTCCCCGTAGAAAGGACTGGGAAGACTCCTGTCATGTCCAAAGACCAAAATAGCCAGAAGCCTCTACTTCCACTTGAGTTGCCGCAGGGAAAACCTGAAGAACCCCCAAAACAGAAGATGTCTAGAGATGCAGTACAGCCTTCCCAGGTCCCCGAGGAAGGGACTGTGGAGACTCCTAAGAAGCCCAACGACAAAGCAATCCACAAGACTCGGCTACCTCCAATGGAGTTAGCCAAGAGAGAACCCAAAGCACCCAAGAAACACCCATTGCCCCAGGCCGGCCAGGCCAACCCTCCTCAAAAGAGGAAAGCCACCTATGTGGACCCTATTGACCATCTCATCTGCAGCCGGCTCCCTTGCCGACCTCTTCCCTCTTGCCCTCCACCCAAAAAACTGAAGATATCTCCCCATGCAGAACAGACTCCCCAGGTCCCCCTGGGCAGGACTGAGAAGAATCTTGACAAGTCCAAAGACAAAACAATTCAAAAGACTCAGCTACCTCCAGCTGCTTTGGCTCAGAGAGAACCTCAAGCACCCAAAGCACAGAAGGTATCTCCCCATCCAGTCCAGACTCCCCAGGCCCCTGTGCATAGCACTGAGCAGGCTCCTGTGAAGCCCAAAGACAAGGATAGTCAAAAGGCCCTCCTATCTCCAGTTGCCTTAGCTCAGAGAGAACCTGAAGCTCCCCCACAGCCCCTGCGGAAAGACTGGTGTCTTCAAAATTGGATTGAGAAGAAATACAGGAGTTTAACGCAGCCTTGCCAGAAAGAAGCAGACTTCACGGCCCAGCCTCAAAAAGCAGTGATCTCTCCACCCCGGGCAGCCTCAGTTCCTGCCTATCTCCTGGCCCATCCTGCCAAGAGGTCTCAAGATCCCCAAAGCTCTGCCAAGCCATGGTTGCATGGTTCATCTGACCATCGGTGCAAAATACCTAGAAACTCTCTATCCCCAAATGACCAGCAATTGGCCCAGGAGCCCACAGTTGCTTCCCTGCAAGTTACTCGGGATGTTCTGGCCAGATCACTCCCCAGACAACAGCCATTCGGTAAGGACATGCAACCTGTCCTCCCACAGGAGTCAGGTGCCGACATACCCCACATTCCTTCTCAGGACAGAAATCCAAAGGCCCTGACCCCAAATCTTCAACTCAGTATTCTGTATGAGGATCTCCAACTTTCTGACACAGATGAAGAAGAAGAGGAGGAGAAAGAGGTGGAGAATAAATGAAGAAACACAAAGAGCAGAAGATTTGCCATCTTGGGATATGGGGATGTCTGGGCTCTTGCAGGGGGAGAGGAGACAAGATGATGACATTTGGGAGCCATCTCATATTCCTGGCAAGGTGCTTCAAAAATCATTTTACTTGAGATCCCACTTAGTGACCTGGACTTTCCATCTTACCCTCCCTCTCCTAGTTCTTCAATGCATTGATCAAGCAGGTCTTCATCCATTATCTGCAGGTTTAACATGTCTCCCCGCAAGACTATGTACTCCCTAAGGACAGAGAGGCTCCAACCTTGGGACCTTCTCAGCGCCCAATTGCTTATTCTTCTACCCCACCGGACCCAGTAGCAGCTTTTTCTGCATCCATTGAAAGAATCATGGGATTTTGTTGGTTTGCTTGTTGATAGGGTCAATTATGTGGGTGGTTTTCCTAATATTGAACCAGCCCTGCATCCCTGGTATCAATCCCACTTGCTCATGGTGAATGACCCTTCTGATCACTTGCTGGAGTCTTTTTGCTAGTATCCTATTTAAGATTTGTGCATCTATATTCATTAGGGAGATTGGTCTATCGTTGTCTTTCTCTGTTTTTTGACCTGCCTGGCTTTGGAATCAGTACCATGTGTGTGTCATGAAAGGAAGTTGGTAGAACCCCCTCTTTGCTTATTATGTCAAATAGTTTGTATAGTATCGGGATGAGCTGTTCTTTGAATGTTTGATAGAATTCACTTGTGAATCCATCAGGCCCTGGGGATTTTTTCTTAGGGAGTTCTTTGCTGGCCTGTTGGATTTCATTTTCTGACATGGGATTATTTCAGAATTCTCTTTCTTCTTCTGTTAGTCTAGTGTAAAAATGGAGATTGAATCCAGGACTCCAGTCCCCAGAAGTCCTTGCTCACTTCCCAGAATGCTTTGTAATCGCACTGAATTCTCACCTGAAGGTCTCTTTCCTACTTCCCCTTCAGAGCAGACTCATCTCATGATGTGAGAGAAATTTGAATGGGCCTCTCGGCCCACCTAGCACCTGCTTCTCTTACTTGTATATTCTTCAATTCCTGATCTTAAATAAAACTCTAAACATATAATACTCCTGGCAGAGAGAAACTAATTTCTACCTGCCTCAGTTTCCCCCTAAATTTTAGTCTTACAGTTTGGCTTCACCACTTCGGGAAAATGAAATATCTCAATCTGCTGATTCTTTTTTCTACTAAGTTCGGCTTTTAATAGCTACTGCCTAGAAAATTTTTTAAGCCACGTTTCTCCAAGATGCTTTTTTAGAAAACCATCTTGATCAGCTCCTGCCTGCAGCCATCCCCTTCAGACATTCTTGATTCAATAGCCATCACCTGGTCACAGCCCTCCTGGCCCAGCTACTGTTGCCTGTAATCTGGACCGGTTTCATTGATATTGCTCACCTGGTCCTGGCCCTGCCGACCCCGGTGCTCTCTCTCTCACTGTCTCTCTCTGCCTCTCTCTCTCTCTTTGTCTCTGTCTCTGTCTCTGCCTCTCTCTTCCTCTCCCTCTCTCTCCCTCTCTGTCTCTCTCTGTCTTTCTCTGTCTGTCTCTCTCTGTCTCTCTGTCTCTCTGTCTCTCTCTCTGTCTCTCTCTCTCTCTCTGTCTCTCTCTCTCAATCACCTGGTCCCTGTTTAACCCAGATCGAGATCACCTGCTGACCCGCCTGCTCAGCAGACTCTAGCCTTGGAGCAGATTGCTCATCCCCCCCAGGCTCAGGACTCATTTCTACCAGGTGGTAAAAACTGGGTAACTTTCCCTTAGGCTAAGCCTCCATTTGTGGGGGTGGGATCATAGGAGGGGAGAGAAAAAAAGGGAGAGAAAAAAGTTTTTTTTTTTTCCAAGTAGGAACTTAAAAACATGGCTATTTTACAAGGATATCTTTTCATTGCATTGATCCTTTTATTCACTTCACCTGCGTGTCAGGGAAAAAATTCAGCTCTGTACAACCTTTTAGCTAACTTTGGGGAGGCAGCTGGGTGTCTCAGGGGACTGAGGGCGAGGCCTAGAGGCGCGAGGTCCTGGTTTGGAATATGGCCTGAGTCACTTCATGGTGGTGTGGCCCTGAGCACATCCCTTACCCCCATTGCCTAGCCCATATCAATTTGCCTTCTGACAATAGACATCTCAATGGATAAAAAATCCAAGGAACTTTAAAGAGAATGGAGATTGTATTTTGAGGGCATCTCAGACTCCAAAGCTTTATACAAATCTCTGTATTCTATTGCATTTTACTCTTTGCTTTGTTTATGATTTAACTGTGTGATATTAAGTATATATTTTACTGCATTCAATAGTATTCTGTTATGCTGTTCATTTTAATGCACTGAGATTTAACTACTGTTAAATTCTGTCCCTTTTTTTTTTAAAGATAAAATTCAAGATCCCAATGGATCTGGATATTCTTCCCTCTCAGAGTTGATTTCACTGAGAGTAAGGCTTAAGTAAAAACTCTCTTCCTCTCCTTCTTATAGGAGAATTCTTCCCCTCCCCTTCCCATGTGTATCTTTGTGTGAGAAAGATTATTCTATTTGGGTTTTTTTCCTATTTCTTGGAGCATATCTTAGTACCATCAACGATTCCCCCCCCCTCCCTTTTTCTTTCTATCTCCCCCTTTCTCCATATCCTCTTGATGCCCCAAACTTTCCCTATGCGTGATTCTTCTTACTACTCTAACGATGCATACAATTTTTGAGAGTTACACATTAATTTTCCCCAAAGTTTCTCTTGCTCTTTGTGTTTGGATGTCAAACTTTGCACAGAGCTCTGGTCTTTTCTTTACAAACACTTGGAAGAAATCTTGCCTTTTGCTGAATGAACATACTTTCCCCTGGATCCTTCCTCTATATTCACTAAAATCACGAGAAATTTCCAGCTGACTTGGGTATTTGATTCGGGATATCCCTTGCTGACCAATAATGACATAGAGTTAGGTCAGAGACTTAAAGGTATCCTTTACAAAAACTATCAGCTCTGTGACAGTGATTTGTACAGAGTGAATACTTGTGAAACGCTGGGTATAACTAGGTGCCAGAGAAAGAATCATCACCACTGATAGAGGATATGTAAAAAGAGTTGTAAATTAGACATTGGATGAGGGAGGGGATTATGACCAAACTAGAGGTAGAGGTCACAGAAAGGAAAATAAAGGATTTGGATTACATGAAATGAAGTGTCCTTTTGCACAAGCAAAATTAATGCAGCCAAAATCAGAAGGAAGACAGGGAACTGGTGGAAAATTTTGCAACAGATTACTCTGGTAAAAGCCTTATTCCTCAAATGTGTAGGAAACCTAGTCAAATGTAGAGAAATGAGAGCAATTCTCCAGTGGATCAATGATCAAAAGACATGAACAAGCAGTTTTCAGGAGAAGAAAGCAAAGCTAGGTGGCTCAGTGGATTGAGAGAGAGAGAGAGAGAGAGAGAGAGAGAGAGGATCCAAGGTGAGAGTCTGCATTCAAATCTGGCCTCAGGCACTTCTTAGCTGTGTGATCTTAGTCAATGCAGTTCATCTCAATTGACTAGACCTTGCCACTCTGCTGACTTGGAAAGTTCTGTGTTTGTTGTTGTTGTTTGACCTTTGGGGTGAGTTCTCACCCCTGAGCAGGAAGGACCACAGCCTGGGAGTTAGGCAGGAGCAGGTTCACACCTTTGTGGAATCCTCCCTGAGTAGGTGTGAACCCTTGGTGACAGGGCAGTATAAATTCGGGAGACAACTAGATGCCTCAGTATTTGGAGAGCCAGACCTGCAGACAGGAGGTCCTAGGTTCCAGTCCAGCTTCAGATACTTCCCAGCTAAGTGATCCTGAACAAGTCGCTTAACTCCCAATTGACTAGACCTTGCCATTCCACTGCTTTGGAACTTTACCAATTCCAAGAAGAAGGCAAGGGCTTAGAAAATATTGTTTTGGAGTACAGCGCAGCTGATTCCAGCCATTTTACCTGTGGAGTCCTCCAGATCAGACAGGCTGCCTGTGTCTTCCTTCCCTACTGACCGAGACAGAAGGTGAGAGGGTTGGTGGGGTTTGTGCTCGTTTGGGTCACGGTTTGACATTTGGGGTGATTTCTCAGGCCTGAGAAGGAAGGACCACAGGCTTGTATTTAGGCACCAGCTGGTTCCCTCCTTTGGGGAATCCTCCCTGAGAAGGTGTGATTCAGGAGGAGAAGCCCCTGGTCAAACAACTCCCTCAAGAGCAGGACCTGATCAAAGCCCAAAGAACCCAAATCGGCAGGAAGAGAAAGGTGTTGGAAACGATGAATGAGACCCAAAGGAACACTTCGAAGGTCCCAAGAGATGAAAAGCCCCCACAGAAGAAGATAGCCATGGACCGGGGGGACCCTATGGACGATCTCATCTGCAGCCGGCGTCCATGCCGACCTCGTCCCCCTCCCGCTCCACGCAAAAACCAGAAGATTTCTCCACTTCCACCTCAACCTCCCCAGCTCCCTGTGGAAAGGATGGAGAAGACTCCTCTGAAGGCCAAAGACGAAGATAGTCTAAAGACCCTACCTCCACTTCACTTGGCTCAGAGAGAACAGGAAGCACCCAAAAAAACAAAGATTTCCTCACATCCAGGACAACCTCTCCAGGGCCCTGTGGAAAGGACACAGAAGAGTCCTCAAAAGCCCGAGGACAAAGCAATTCCGAAGACTCAGCTACCTCCAATGGAGTTAGCTAAGAGAGAACGGGAAACACCCAAAGAACACCCATTGCCCAAGACCGGCCAGGCCAACCCTCCTCAAAAGAGGAAAACCATGCCTGTGGACCCTAATGACGATCTCATCTCCAGCTGGTTTCCATGCCCACCTCTTTGCCCTTGCCCTCCTCTCAAAAAACTGAAGATATCACCCCATGCAGTACAGACTCCCCAGGTGCTTGGGGAAAAGACTGAGAAGACTCCTATGAAGCCCAAGGACAAAGCAATCCACAAGACTCGCCTACCGCCACTTGAGTTGGCTCAGGGAAAACCCGAAGCACCCCAAAACCAGAAGATGTCTAGAGATATACTGCACCCTTCCCAGGTCCCCGTGGAAAGGGCTGTGGAGACTCCTAAGAAGCCCAAAGACAAAGCAAATGAAAAGCCTCAGCTACCTCCAAAGGAGTTAGCTAAGAAAGAATCTGAAGCACCCCAAAGACAGAAGATGTCTAGAGATCCAGGACAGCCTTCCCAGGTCCCCGAGGAAAGGACTGGGAAGACTCCTGTCATCTCCAAAGACCAAAATAACCAAAAGACTCTTCCTCCATTTGAGTTGGCTCAGGGAAAACTTGAAGCACCCAAAAGAGAGAAGATGTCTAGACATCCAGTAGAGCCTTCCCAGGTGCTTGGGGAAAAGACTGAGAAGACTCCCAAGAAGCCCAAGGACAAAGCAATCCACAAGACTCGCCTACCGCCTATTGAGTTGGCTCAGGGAAAACCCGAAGCACCCCAAAACCAGAAGATGTCTAGAGATCCACTACACCCTTCCCAGGTCCCCGTGGAAAGGGCTGTGGACACTCGTAAGATGCCCAAAGACAAAGCAAATGAAAAGCCTCAGCTACCTCCAAAGGAGTTAGCTAAGAAAGAATCTGAAGTACCCCAAAGACAGAAGATGTCTAGAGATCCAGGACAGCCTTCCCAGGTCCCCGAGGAAAGGACTGGAAAGACTCCTGTCATCTCCAAAGACCAAAATAACCAAAAGACTCTTCCTCCATTTGAGTTGGCTCAGGGAAAACTTGAAGCACCCAAAAGAGAGAAGATGTCTAGACATCCAGTAGAGCCTTCCCAGGTGCTTGGGGAAAAGACTGAGAAGACTCCTAAGAAGCCCAAGGACAAAGCAAATGAAAAGCCTCAGCTACCTCCAAAGGAGTTAGCTAAGAAAGAATCTGAAGCACCCCAAAGACAGAAGATGTTTAGAGATCCAGTACAACCTTCCCACGTCCCCGTAGAAAGGACTGGGAAGACTCCTGTCATGTCCAAAGACCAAAATAGCCAGAAGCCTCTACTTCCACTTGAGTTGCCGCAGGGAAAACCTGAAGAACCCCCAAAACAGAAGATGTCTAGAGATGCAGTACAGCCTTCCCAGGTCCCCGAGGAAGGGACTGTGGAGACTCCTAAGAAGCCCAACGACAAAGCAATCCACAAGACTCGGCTACCTCCAATGGAGTTAGCCAAGAGAGAACCCAAAGCACCCAAGAAACACCCATTGCCCCAGGCCGGCCAGGCCAACCCTCCTCAAAAGAGGAAAGCCACCTATGTGGACCCTATTGACCATCTCATCTGCAGCCGGCTCCCTTGCCGACCTCTTCCCTCTTGCCCTCCACCCAAAAAACTGAAGATATCTCCCCATGCAGAACAGACTCCCCAGGTCCCCCTGGGCAGGACTGAGAAGAATCTTGACAAGTCCAAAGACAAAACAATTCAAAAGACTCAGCTACCTCCAGCTGCTTTGGCTCAGAGAGAACCTCAAGCACCCAAAGCACAGAAGGTATCTCCCCATCCAGTCCAGACTCCCCAGGCCCCTGTGCATAGCACTGAGCAGGCTCCTGTGAAGCCCAAAGACAAGGATAGTCAAAAGGCCCTCCTATCTCCAGTTGCCTTAGCTCAGAGAGAACCTGAAGCTCCCCCACAGCCCCTGCGGAAAGACTGGTGTCTTCAAAATTGGATTGAGAAGAAATACAGGAGTTTAACGCAGCCTTGCCAGAAAGAAGCAGACTTCACGGCCCAGCCTCAAAAAGCAGTGATCTCTCCACCCCGGGCAGCCTCAGTTCCTGCCTATCTCCTGGCCCATCCTGCCAAGAGGTCTCAAGATCCCCAAAGCTCTGCCAAGCCATGGTTGCATGGTTCATCTGACCATCGGTGCAAAATACCTAGAAACTCTCTATCCCCAAATGACCAGCAATTGGCCCAGGAGCCCACAGTTGCTTCCCTGCAAGTTACTCGGGATGTTCTGGCCAGATCACTCCCCAGACAACAGCCATTCGGTAAGGACATGCAACCTGTCCTCCCACAGGAGTCAGGTGCCGACATACCCCACATTCCTTCTCAGGACAGAAATCCAAAGGCCCTGACCCCAAATCTTCAACTCAGTATTCTGTATGAGGATCTCCAACTTTCTGACACAGATGAAGAAGAAGAGGAGGAGAAAGAGGTGGAGAATAAATGAAGAAACACAAAGAGCAGAAGATTTGCCATCTTGGGATATGGGGATGTCTGGGCTCTTGCAGGGGGAGAGGAGACAAGATGATGACATTTGGGAGCCATCTCATATTCCTGGCAAGGTGCTTCAAAAATCATTTTACTTGAGATCCCACTTAGTGACCTGGACTTTCCATCTTACCCTCCCTCTCCTAGTTCTTCAATGCATTGATCAAGCAGGTCTTCATCCATTATCTGCAGGTTTAACATGTCTCCCCGCAAGACTATGTACTCCCTAAGGACAGAGAGGCTCCAACCTTGGGACCTTCTCAGCGCCCAATTGCTTATTCTTCTACCCCACCGGACCCAGTAGCAGCTTTTTCTGCATCCATTGAAAGAATCATGGGATTTTGTTGGTTTGCTTGTTGATAGGGTCAATTATGTGGGTGGTTTTCCTAATATTGAACCAGCCCTGCATCCCTGGTATCAATCCCACTTGCTCATGGTGAATGACCCTTCTGATCACTTGCTGGAGTCTTTTTGCTAGTATCCTATTTAAGATTTGTGCATCTATATTCATTAGGGAGATTGGTCTATCGTTGTCTTTCTCTGTTTTTTGACCTGCCTGGCTTTGGAATCAGTACCATGTGTGTGTCATGAAAGGAAGTTGGTAGAACCCCCTCTTTGCTTATTATGTCAAATAGTTTGTATAGTATCGGGATGAGCTGTTCTTTGAATGTTTGATAGAATTCACTTGTGAATCCATCAGGCCCTGGGGATTTTTTCTTAGGGAGTTCTTTGCTGGCCTGTTGGATTTCATTTTCTGACATGGGATTATTTCAGAATTCTCTTTCTTCTTCTGTTAGTCTAGTGTAAAAATGGAGATTGAATCCAGGACTCCAGTCCCCAGAAGTCCTTGCTCACTTCCCAGAATGCTTTGTAATCGCACTGAATTCTCACCTGAAGGTCTCTTTCCTACTTCCCCTTCAGAGCAGACTCATCTCATGATGTGAGAGAAATTTGAATGGGCCTCTCGGCCCACCTAGCACCTGCTTCTCTTACTTGTATATTCTTCAATTCCTGATCTTAAATAAAACTCTAAACATATAATACTCCTGGCAGAGAGAAACTAATTTCTACCTGCCTCAGTTTCCCCCTAAATTTTAGTCTTACAGTTTGGCTTCACCACTTCGGGAAAATGAAATATCTCAATCTGCTGATTCTTTTTTCTACTAAGTTCGGCTTTTAATAGCTACTGCCTAGAAAATTTTTTAAGCCACGTTTCTCCAAGATGCTTTTTTAGAAAACCATCTTGATCAGCTCCTGCCTGCAGCCATCCCCTTCAGACATTCTTGATTCAATAGCCATCACCTGGTCACAGCCCTCCTGGCCCAGCTACTGTTGCCTGTAATCTGGACCGGTTTCATTGATATTGCTCACCTGGTCCTGGCCCTGCCGACCCCGGTGCTCTCTCTCTCACTGTCTCTCTCTGCCTCTCTCTCTCTCTTTGTCTCTGTCTCTGTCTCTGCCTCTCTCTTCCTCTCCCTCTCTCTCCCTCTCTGTCTCTCTCTGTCTTTCTCTGTCTGTCTCTCTCTGTCTCTCTGTCTCTCTCTCTGTCTCTCTCTCTCTCTCTGTCTCTCTCTCTCAATCACCTGGTCCCTGTTTAACCCAGATCGAGATCACCTGCTGACCCGCCTGCTCAGCAGACTCTAGCCTTGGAGCAGATTGCTCATCCCCCCCAGGCTCAGGACTCATTTCTACCAGGTGGTAAAAACTGGGTAACTTTCCCTTAGGCTAAGCCTCCATTTGTGGGGGTGGGATCATAGGAGGGGAGAGAAAAAAAGGGAGAGAAGAAAGTTTTTTTTTTTCCAAGTAGGAACTTAAAAACATGGCTATTTTACAAGGATATCTTTTCATTGCATTGATCCTTTTATTCACTTCACCTGCGTGTCAGGGAAAAAATTCAGCTCTGTACAACCTTTTAGCTAACTTTGGGGAGGCAGCTGGGTGTCTCAGGGGACTGAGGGCGAGGCCTAGAGGCTCGAGGTCCTGGTTTGGAATATGGCCTGAGTCACTTCATGGTGGTGTGGCCCTGAGCACATCCCTTACCCCCATTGCCTAGCCCATATCAATTTGCCTTCTGACAATAGACATCTCAATGGATAAAAAATCCAAGGAACTTTAAAGAGAATGGAGATTGTATTTTGAGGGCATCTCAGACTCCAAAGCTTTATACAAATCTCTGTATTCTATTGCATTTTACTCTTTGCTTTGTTTATGATTTAACTGTGTGATATTAAGTATATATTTTACTGCATTCAATAGTATTCTGTTATGCTGTTCATTTTAATGCACTGAGATTTAACTACTGTTAAATTCTGTCCCTTTTTTTTTTAAAGATAAAATTCAAGATCCCAATGGATCTGGATATTCTTCCCTCTCAGAGTTGATTTCACTGAGAGTAAGGCTTAAGTAAAAACTCTCTTCCTCTCCTTCTTATAGGAGAATTCTTCCCCTCCCCTTCCCATGTGTATCTTTGTGTGAGAAAGATTATTCTATTTGGGTTTTTTTCCTATTTCTTGGAGCATATCTTAGTACCATCAACGATTCCCCCCCCCCTCCCTTTTTCTTTCTATCTCCCCCTTTCTCCATATCCTCTTGATGCCCCAAACTTTCCCTATGCGTGATTCTTCTTACTACTCTAACGATGCATACAATTTTTGAGAGTTACACATTAATTTTCCCCAAAGTTTCTCTTGCTCTTTGTGTTTGGATGTCAAACTTTGCACAGAGCTCTGGTCTTTTCTTTACAAACACTTGGAAGAAATCTTGCCTTTTGCTGAATGAACATACTTTCCCCTGGATCCTTCCTCTATATTCACTAAAATCACGAGAAATTTCCAGCTGACTTGGGTATTTGATTCGGGATATCCCTTGCTGACCAATAATGACATAGAGTTAGGTCAGAGACTTAAAGGTATCCTTTACAAAAACTATCAGCTCTGTGACAGTGATTTGTACAGAGTGAATACTTGTGAAACGCTGGGTATAACTAGGTGCCAGAGAAAGAATCATCACCACTGATAGAGGATATGTAAAAAGAGTTGTAAATTAGACATTGGATGAGGGAGGGGATTATGACCAAACTAGAGGTAGAGGTCACAGAAAGGAAAATAAAGGATTTGGATTACATGAAATGAAGTGTCCTTTTGCACAAGCAAAATTAATGCAGCCAAAATCAGAAGGAAGACAGGGAACTGGTGGAAAATTTTGCAACAGATTACTCTGGTAAAAGCCTTATTCCTCAAATGTGTAGGAAACCTAGTCAAATGTAGAGAAATGAGAGCAATTCTCCAGTGGATCAATGATCAAAAGACATGAACAAGCAGTTTTCAGGAGAAGAAAGCAAAGCTAGGTGGCTCAGTGGATTGAGAGAGAGAGAGAGAGAGAGAGAGAGAGGATCCAAGGTGAGAGTCTGCATTCAAATCTGGCCTCAGGCACTTCTTAGCTGTGTGATCTTAGTCAATGCAGTTCATCTCAATTGACTAGACCTTGCCACTCTGCTGACTTGGAAAGTTCTGTGTTTGTTGTTGTTGTTTGACCTTTGGGGTGAGTTCTCACCCCTGAGCAGGAAGGACCACAGCCTGGGGGTTAGGCAGGAGCAGGTTCACACCTTTGTGGAATCCTCCCTGAGTAGGTGTGAACCCTTGGTGACAGGGCAGTATAAATTCGGGAGACAACTAGATGCCTCAGTATTTGGAGAGCCAGACCTGCAGACAGGAGGTCCTAGGTTCCAGTCCAGCTTCAGATACTTCCCAGCTAAGTGATCCTGAACAAGTCGCTTAACTCCCAATTGACTAGACCTTGCCATTCCACTGCTTTGGAACTTTACCAATTCCAAGAAGAAGGCAAGGGCTTAGAAAATATTGTTTTGGAGTACAGCGCAGCTGATTCCAGCCATTTTACCTGTGGAGTCCTCCAGATCAGACAGGCTGCCTGTGTCTTCCTTCCCTACTGACCGAGACAGAAGGTGAGAGGGTTGGTGGGGTTTGTGCTCGTTTGGGTCACGGTTTGACATTTGGGGTGATTTCTCAGGCCTGAGAAGGAAGGACCACAGGCTTGTATTTAGGCACCAGCTGGTTCCCTCCTTTGGGGAATCCTCCCTGAGAAGGTGTGATTCAGGAGGAGAAGCCCCTGGTCAAACAACTCCCTCAAGAGCAGGACCTGATCAAAGCCCAAAGAACCCAAATCGGCAGGAAGAGAAAGGTGTTGGAAACGATGAATGAGACCCAAAGGAACACTTCGAAGGTCCCAAGAGATGAAAAGCCCCCACAGAAGAAGATAGCCATGGACCGGGGGGACCCTATGGACGATCTCATCTGCAGCCGGCGTCCATGCCGACCTCGTCCCCCTCCCGCTCCACGCAAAAACCAGAAGATTTCTCCACTTCCACCTCAACCTCCCCAGCTCCCTGTGGAAAGGATGGAGAAGACTCCTCTGAAGGCCAAAGACGAAGATAGTCTAAAGACCCTACCTCCACTTCACTTGGCTCAGAGAGAACAGGAAGCACCCAAAAAAACAAAGATTTCCTCACATCCAGGACAACCTCTCCAGGGCCCTGTGGAAAGGACACAGAAGAGTCCTCAAAAGCCCGAGGACAAAGCAATTCCGAAGACTCAGCTACCTCCAATGGAGTTAGCTAAGAGAGAACGGGAAACACCCAAAGAACACCCATTGCCCAAGACCGGCCAGGCCAACCCTCCTCAAAAGAGGAAAACCATGCCTGTGGACCCTAATGACGATCTCATCTCCAGCTGGTTTCCATGCCCACCTCTTTGCCCTTGCCCTCCTCTCAAAAAACTGAAGATATCACCCCATGCAGTACAGACTCCCCAGGTGCTTGGGGAAAAGACTGAGAAGACTCCTATGAAGCCCAAGGACAAAGCAATCCACAAGACTCGCCTACCGCCACTTGAGTTGGCTCAGGGAAAACCCGAAGCACACCAAAACCAGAAGATGTCTAGAGATATACTGCACCCTTCCCAGGTCCCCGTGGAAAGGGCTGTGGAGACTCCTAAGAAGCCCAAAGACAAAGCAAATGAAAAGCCTCAGCTACCTCCAAAGGAGTTAGCTAAGAAAGAATCTGAAGCACCCCAAAGACAGAAGATGTCTAGAGATCCAGGACAGCCTTCCCAGGTCCCCGAGGAAAGGACTGGGAAGACTCCTGTCATCTCCAAAGACCAAAATAACCAAAAGACTCTTCCTCCATTTGAGTTGGCTCAGGGAAAACTTGAAGCACCCAAAAGAGAGAAGATGTCTAGACATCCAGTAGAGCCTTCCCAGGTGCTTGGGGAAAAGACTGAGAAGACTCCCAAGAAGCCCAAGGACAAAGCAATCCACAAGACTCGCCTACCGCCTATTGAGTTGGCTCAGGGAAAACCCGAAGCACCCCAAAACCAGAAGATGTCTAGAGATCCACTACACCCTTCCCAGGTCCCCGTGGAAAGGGCTGTGGACACTCGTAAGATGCCCAAAGACAAAGCAAATGAAAAGCCTCAGCTACCTCCAAAGGAGTTAGCTAAGAAAGAATCTGAAGTACCCCAAAGACAGAAGATGTCTAGAGATCCAGGACAGCCTTCCCAGGTCCCCGAGGAAAGGACTGGGAAGACTCCTGTCATCTCCAAAGACCAAAATAACCAAAAGACTCTTCCTCCATTTGAGTTGGCTCAGGGAAAACTTGAAGCACCCAAAAGAGAGAAGATGTCTAGACATCCAGTAGAGCCTTCCCAGGTGCTTGGGGAAAAGACTGAGAAGACTCCTAAGAAGCCCAAGGACAAAGCAAATGAAAAGCCTCAGCTACCTCCAAAGGAGTTAGCTAAGAAAGAATCTGAAGCACCCCAAAGACAGAAGATGTTTAGAGATCCAGTACAACCTTCCCACGTCCCCGTAGAAAGGACTGGGAAGACTCCTGTCATGTCCAAAGACCAAAATAGCCAGAAGCCTCTACTTCCACTTGAGTTGCCGCAGGGAAAACCTGAAGAACCCCCAAAACAGAAGATGTCTAGAGATGCAGTACAGCCTTCCCAGGTCCCCGAGGAAGGGACTGTGGAGACTCCTAAGAAGCCCAACGACAAAGCAATCCACAAGACTCGGCTACCTCCAATGGAGTTAGCCAAGAGAGAACCCAAAGCACCCAAGAAACACCCATTGCCCCAGGCCGGCCAGGCCAACCCTCCTCAAAAGAGGAAAGCCACCTATGTGGACCCTATTGACCATCTCATCTGCAGCCGGCTCCCTTGCCGACCTCTTCCCTCTTGCCCTCCACCCAAAAAACTGAAGATATCTCCCCATGCAGAACAGACTCCCCAGGTCCCCCTGGGCAGGACTGAGAAGAATCTTGACAAGTCCAAAGACAAAACAATTCAAAAGACTCAGCTACCTCCAGCTGCTTTGGCTCAGAGAGAACCTCAAGCACCCAAAGCACAGAAGGTATCTCCCCATCCAGTCCAGACTCCCCAGGCCCCTGTGCATAGGACTGAGCAGGCTCCTGTGAAGCCCAAAGACAAGGATAGTCAAAAGGCCCTCCTATCTCCAGTTGCCTTAGCTCAGAGAGAACCTGAAGCTCCCCCACAGCCCCTGCGGAAAGACTGGTGTCTTCAAAATTGGATTGAGAAGAAATACAGGAGTTTAACGCAGCCTTGCCAGAAAGAAGCAGACTTCACGGCCCAGCCTCAAAAAGCAGTGATCTCTCCACCCCGGGCAGCCTCAGTTCCTGCCTATCTCCTGGCCCATCCTGCCAAGAGGTCTCAAGATCCCCAAAGCTCTGCCAAGCCATGGTTGCATGGTTCATCTGACCATCGGTGCAAAATACCTAGAAACTCTCTATCCCCAAATGACCAGCAATTGGCCCAGGAGCCCACAGTTGCTTCCCTGCAAGTTACTCGGGATGTTCTGGCCAGATCACTCCCCAGACAACAGCCATTCGGTAAGGACATGCAACCTGTCCTCCCACAGGAGTCAGGTGCCGACATACCCCACATTCCTTCTCAGGACAGAAATCCAAAGGCCCTGACCCCAAATCTTCAACTCAGTATTCTGTATGAGGATCTCCAACTTTCTGACACAGATGAAGAAGAAGAGGAGGAGAAAGAGGTGGAGAATAAATGAAGAAACACAAAGAGCAGAAGATTTGCCATCTTGGGATATGGGGATGTCTGGGCTCTTGCAGGGGGAGAGGAGACAAGATGATGACATTTGGGAGCCATCTCATATTCCTGGCAAGGTGCTTCAAAAATCATTTTACTTGAGATCCCACTTAGTGACCTGGACTTTCCATCTTACCCTCCCTCTCCTAGTTCTTCAATGCATTGATCAAGCAGGTCTTCATCCATTATCTGCAGGTTTAACATGTCTCCCCGCAAGACTATGTACTCCCTAAGGACAGAGAGGCTCCAACCTTGGGACCTTCTCAGCGCCCAATTGCTTATTCTTCTACCCCACCGGACCCAGTAGCAGCTTTTTCTGCATCCATTGAAAGAATCATGGGATTTTGTTGGTTTGCTTGTTGATAGGGTCAATTATGTGGGTGGTTTTCCTAATATTGAACCAGCCCTGCATCCCTGGTATCAATCCCACTTGCTCATGGTGAATGACCCTTCTGATCACTTGCTGGAGTCTTTTTGCTAGTATCCTATTTAAGATTTGTGCATCTATATTCATTAGGGAGATTGGTCTATCGTTGTCTTTCTCTGTTTTTTGACCTGCCTGGCTTTGGAATCAGTACCATGTGTGTGTCATGAAAGGAAGTTGGTAGAACCCCCTCTTTGCTTATTATGTCAAATAGTTTGTATAGTATCGGGATGAGCTGTTCTTTGAATGTTTGATAGAATTCACTTGTGAATCCATCAGGCCCTGGGGATTTTTTCTTAGGGAGTTCTTTGCTGGCCTGTTGGATTTCATTTTCTGACATGGGATTATTTCAGAATTCTCTTTCTTCTTCTGTTAGTCTAGTGTAAAAATGGAGATTGAATCCAGGACTCCAGTCCCCAGAAGTCCTTGCTCACTTCCCAGAATGCTTTGTAATCGCACTGAATTCTCACCTGAAGGTCTCTTTCCTACTTCCCCTTCAGAGCAGACTCATCTCATGATGTGAGAGAAATTTGAATGGGCCTCTCGGCCCACCTAGCACCTGCTTCTCTTACTTGTATATTCTTCAATTCCTGATCTTAAATAAAACTCTAAACATATAATACTCCTGGCAGAGAGAAACTAATTTCTACCTGCCTCAGTTTCCCCCTAAATTTTAGTCTTACAGTTTGGCTTCACCACTTCGGGAAAATGAAATATCTCAATCTGCTGATTCTTTTTTCTACTAAGTTCGGCTTTTAATAGCTACTGCCTAGAAAATTTTTTAAGCCACGTTTCTCCAAGATGCTTTTTTAGAAAACCATCTTGATCAGCTCCTGCCTGCAGCCATCCCCTTCAGACATTCTTGATTCAATAGCCATCACCTGGTCACAGCCCTCCTGGCCCAGCTACTGTTGCCTGTAATCTGGACCGGTTTCATTGATATTGCTCACCTGGTCCTGGCCCTGCCGACCCCGGTGCTCTCTCTCTCACTGTCTCTCTCTGCCTCTCTCTCTCTCTTTGTCTCTGTCTCTGTCTCTGCCTCTCTCTTCCTCTCCCTCTCTCTCCCTCTCTGTCTCTCTCTGTCTTTCTCTGTCTGTCTCTCTCTGTCTCTCTGTCTCTCTGTCTCTCTCTCTGTCTCTCTCTCTCTCTCTGTCTCTCTCTCTCAATCACCTGGTCCCTGTTTAACCCAGATCGAGATCACCTGCTGACCCGCCTGCTCAGCAGACTCTAGCCTTGGAGCAGATTGCTCATCCCCCCCAGGCTCAGGACTCATTTCTACCAGGTGGTAAAAACTGGGTAACTTTCCCTTAGGCTAAGCCTCCATTTGTGGGGGTGGGATCATAGGAGGGGAGAGAAAAAAAGGGAGAGAAGAAAGTTTTTTTTTTTTCCAAGTAGGAACTTAAAAACATGGCTATTTTACAAGGATATCTTTTCATTGCATTGATCCTTTTATTCACTTCACCTGCGTGTCAGGGAAAAAATTCAGCTCTGTACAACCTTTTAGCTAACTTTGGGGAGGCAGCTGGGTGTCTCAGGGGACTGAGGGCGAGGCCTAGAGGCTCGAGGTCCTGGTTTGGAATATGGCCTGAGTCACTTCATGGTGGTGTGGCCCTGAGCACATCCCTTACCCCCATTGCCTAGCCCATATCAATTTGCCTTCTGACAATAGACATCTCAATGGATAAAAAATCCAAGGAACTTTAAAGAGAATGGAGATTGTATTTTGAGGGCATCTCAGACTCCAAAGCTTTATACAAATCTCTGTATTCTATTGCATTTTACTCTTTGCTTTGTTTATGATTTAACTGTGTGATATTAAGTATATATTTTACTGCATTCAATAGTATTCTGTTATGCTGTTCATTTTAATGCACTGAGATTTAACTACTGTTAAATTCTGTCCCTTTTTTTTATAGATAAAATTCAAGATCCCAATGGATCTGGATATTCTTCCCTCTCAGAGTTGATTTCACTGAGAGTAAGGCTTAAGTAAAAACTCTCTTCCTCTCCTTCTTATAGGAGAATTCTTCCCCTCCCCTTCCCATGTGTATCTTTGTGTGAGAAAGATTATTCTATTTGGGTTTTTTTCCTATTTCTTGGAGCATATCTTAGTACCATCAACGATTCCCCCCCCCCTCCCTTTTTCTTTCTATCTCCCCCTTTCTCCATATCCTCTTGATGCCCCAAACTTTCCCTATGCGTGATTCTTCTTACTACTCTAACGATGCATACAATTTTTGAGAGTTACACATTAATTTTCCCCAAAGTTTCTCTTGCTCTTTGTGTTTGGATGTCAAACTTTGCACAGAGCTCTGGTCTTTTCTTTACAAACACTTGGAAGAAATCTTGCCTTTTGCTGAATGAACATACTTTCCCCTGGATCCTTCCTCTATATTCACTAAAATCACGAGAAATTTCCAGCTGACTTGGGTATTTGATTCGGGATATCCCTTGCTGACCAATAATGACATAGAGTTAGGTCAGAGACTTAAAGGTATCCTTTACAAAAACTATCAGCTCTGTGACAGTGATTTGTACAGAGTGAATACTTGTGAAACGCTGGGTATAACTAGGTGCCAGAGAAAGAATCATCACCACTGATAGAGGATATGTAAAAAGAGTTGTAAATTAGACATTGGATGAGGGAGGGGATTATGACCAAACTAGAGGTAGAGGTCACAGAAAGGAAAATAAAGGATTTGGATTACATGAAATGAAGTGTCCTTTTGCACAAGCAAAATTAATGCAGCCAAAATCAGAAGGAAGACAGGGAACTGGTGGAAAATTTTGCAACAGATTACTCTGGTAAAAGCCTTATTCCTCAAATGTGTAGGAAACCTAGTCAAATGTAGAGAAATGAGAGCAATTCTCCAGTGGATCAATGATCAAAAGACATGAACAAGCAGTTTTCAGGAGAAGAAAGCAAAGCTAGGTGGCTCAGTGGATTGAGAGAGAGAGAGAGAGAGAGAGAGAGAGAGGATCCAAGGTGAGAGTCTGCATTCAAATCTGGCCTCAGGCACTTCTTAGCTGTGTGATCTTAGTCAATGCAGTTCATCTCAATTGACTAGACCTTGCCACTCTGCTGACTTGGAAAGTTCTGTGTTTGTTGTTGTTGTTTGACCTTTGGGGTGAGTTCTCACCCCTGAGCAGGAAGGACCACAGCCTGGGAGTTAGGCAGGAGCAGGTTCACACCTTTGTGGAATCCTCCCTGAGTAGGTGTGAACCCTTGGTGACAGGGCAGTATAAATTCGGGAGACAACTAGATGCCTCAGTATTTGGAGAGCCAGACCTGCAGACAGGAGGTCCTAGGTTCCAGTCCAGCTTCAGATACTTCCCAGCTAAGTGATCCTGAACAAGTCGCTTAACTCCCAATTGACTAGACCTTGCCATTCCACTGCTTTGGAACTTTACCAATTCCAAGAAGAAGGCAAGGGCTTAGAAAATATTGTTTTGGAGTACAGCGCAGCTGATTCCAGCCATTTTACCTGTGGAGTCCTCCAGATCAGACAGGCTGCCTGTGTCTTCCTTCCCTACTGACCGAGACAGAAGGTGAGAGGGTTGGTGGGGTTTGTGCTCGTTTGGGTCACGGTTTGACATTTGGGGTGATTTCTCAGGCCTGAGAAGGAAGGACCACAGGCTTGTATTTAGGCACCAGCTGGTTCCCTCCTTTGGGGAATCCTCCCTGAGAAGGTGTGATTCAGGAGGAGAAGCCCCTGGTCAAACAACTCCCTCAAGAGCAGGACCTGATCAAAGCCCAAAGAACCCAAATCGGCAGGAAGAGAAAGGTGTTGGAAACGATGAATGAGACCCAAAGGAACACTTCGAAGGTCCCAAGAGATGAAAAGCCCCCACAGAAGAAGATAGCCATGGACCGGGGGGACCCTATGGACGATCTCATCTGCAGCCGGCGTCCATGCCGACCTCGTCCCCCTCCCGCTCCACGCAAAAACCAGAAGATTTCTCCACTTCCACCTCAACCTCCCCAGCTCCCTGTGGAAAGGATGGAGAAGACTCCTCTGAAGGCCAAAGACGAAGATAGTCTAAAGACCCTACCTCCACTTCACTTGGCTCAGAGAGAACAGGAAGCACCCAAAAAAACAAAGATTTCCTCACATCCAGGACAACCTCTCCAGGGCCCTGTGGAAAGGACACAGAAGAGTCCTCAAAAGCCCGAGGACAAAGCAATTCCGAAGACTCAGCTACCTCCAATGGAGTTAGCTAAGAGAGAACGGGAAACACCCAAAGAACACCCATTGCCCAAGACCGGCCAGGCCAACCCTCCTCAAAAGAGGAAAACCATGCCTGTGGACCCTAATGACGATCTCATCTCCAGCTGGTTTCCATGCCCACCTCTTTGCCCTTGCCCTCCTCTCAAAAAACTGAAGATATCACCCCATGCAGTACAGACTCCCCAGGTGCTTGGGGAAAAGACTGAGAAGACTCCTATGAAGCCCAAGGACAAAGCAATCCACAAGACTCGCCTACCGCCACTTGAGTTGGCTCAGGGAAAACCCGAAGCACCCCAAAACCAGAAGATGTCTAGAGATATACTGCACCCTTCCCAGGTCCCCGTGGAAAGGGCTGTGGAGACTCCTAAGAAGCCCAAAGACAAAGCAAATGAAAAGCCTCAGCTACCTCCAAAGGAGTTAGCTAAGAAAGAATCTGAAGCACCCCAAAGACAGAAGATGTCTAGAGATCCAGGACAGCCTTCCCAGGTCCCCGAGGAAAGGACTGGGAAGACTCCTGTCATCTCCAAAGACCAAAATAACCAAAAGACTCTTCCTCCATTTGAGTTGGCTCAGGGAAAACTTGAAGCACCCAAAAGAGAGAAGATGTCTAGACATCCAGTAGAGCCTTCCCAGGTGCTTGGGGAAAAGACTGAGAAGACTCCCAAGAAGCCCAAGGACAAAGCAATCCACAAGACTCGCCTACCGCCTATTGAGTTGGCTCAGGGAAAACCCGAAGCACCCCAAAACCAGAAGATGTCTAGAGATCCACTACACCCTTCCCAGGTCCCCGTGGAAAGGGCTGTGGACACTCGTAAGATGCCCAAAGACAAAGCAAATGAAAAGCCTCAGCTACCTCCAAAGGAGTTAGCTAAGAAAGAATCTGAAGTACCCCAAAGACAGAAGATGTCTAGAGATCCAGGACAGCCTTCCCAGGTCCCCGAGGAAAGGACTGGAAAGACTCCTGTCATCTCCAAAGACCAAAATAACCAAAAGACTCTTCCTCCATTTGAGTTGGCTCAGGGAAAACTTGAAGCACCCAAAAGAGAGAAGATGTCTAGACATCCAGTAGAGCCTTCCCAGGTGCTTGGGGAAAAGACTGAGAAGACTCCTAAGAAGCCCAAGGACAAAGCAAATGAAAAGCCTCAGCTACCTCCAAAGGAGTTAGCTAAGAAAGAATCTGAAGCACCCCAAAGACAGAAGATGTTTAGAGATCCAGTACAACCTTCCCACGTCCCCGTAGAAAGGACTGGGAAGACTCCTGTCATGTCCAAAGACCAAAATAGCCAGAAGCCTCTACTTCCACTTGAGTTGCCGCAGGGAAAACCTGAAGAACCCCCAAAACAGAAGATGTCTAGAGATGCAGTACAGCCTTCCCAGGTCCCCGAGGAAGGGACTGTGGAGACTCCTAAGAAGCCCAACGACAAAGCAATCCACAAGACTCGGCTACCTCCAATGGAGTTAGCCAAGAGAGAACCCAAAGCACCCAAGAAACACCCATTGCCCCAGGCCGGCCAGGCCAACCCTCCTCAAAAGAGGAAAGCCACCTATGTGGACCCTATTGACCATCTCATCTGCAGCCGGCTCCCTTGCCGACCTCTTCCCTCTTGCCCTCCACCCAAAAAACTGAAGATATCTCCCCATGCAGAACAGACTCCCCAGGTCCCCCTGGGCAGGACTGAGAAGAATCTTGACAAGTCCAAAGACAAAACAATTCAAAAGACTCAGCTACCTCCAGCTGCTTTGGCTCAGAGAGAACCTCAAGCACCCAAAGCACAGAAGGTATCTCCCCATCCAGTCCAGACTCCCCAGGCCCCTGTGCATAGGACTGAGCAGGCTCCTGTGAAGCCCAAAGACAAGGATAGTCAAAAGGCCCTCCTATCTCCAGTTGCCTTAGCTCAGAGAGAACCTGAAGCTCCCCCACAGCCCCTGCGGAAAGACTGGTGTCTTCAAAATTGGATTGAGAAGAAATACAGGAGTTTAACGCAGCCTTGCCAGAAAGAAGCAGACTTCACGGCCCAGCCTCAAAAAGCAGTGATCTCTCCACCCCGGGCAGCCTCAGTTCCTGCCTATCTCCTGGCCCATCCTGCCAAGAGGTCTCAAGATCCCCAAAGCTCTGCCAAGCCATGGTTGCATGGTTCATCTGACCATCGGTGCAAAATACCTAGAAACTCTCTATCCCCAAATGACCAGCAATTGGCCCAGGAGCCCACAGTTGCTTCCCTGCAAGTTACTCGGGATGTTCTGGCCAGATCACTCCCCAGACAACAGCCATTCGGTAAGGACATGCAACCTGTCCTCCCACAGGAGTCAGGTGCCGACATACCCCACATTCCTTCTCAGGACAGAAATCCAAAGGCCCTGACCCCAAATCTTCAACTCAGTATTCTGTATGAGGATCTCCAACTTTCTGACACAGATGAAGAAGAAGAGGAGGAGAAAGAGGTGGAGAATAAATGAAGAAACACAAAGAGCAGAAGATTTGCCATCTTGGGATATGGGGATGTCTGGGCTCTTGCAGGGGGAGAGGAGACAAGATGATGACATTTGGGAGCCATCTCATATTCCTGGCAAGGTGCTTCAAAAATCATTTTACTTGAGATCCCACTTAGTGACCTGGACTTTCCATCTTACCCTCCCTCTCCTAGTTCTTCAATGCATTGATCAAGCAGGTCTTCATCCATTATCTGCAGGTTTAACATGTCTCCCCGCAAGACTATGTACTCCCTAAGGACAGAGAGGCTCCAACCTTGGGACCTTCTCAGCGCCCAATTGCTTATTCTTCTACCCCACCGGACCCAGTAGCAGCTTTTTCTGCATCCATTGAAAGAATCATGGGATTTTGTTGGTTTGCTTGTTGATAGGGTCAATTATGTGGGTGGTTTTCCTAATATTGAACCAGCCCTGCATCCCTGGTATCAATCCCACTTGCTCATGGTGAATGACCCTTCTGATCACTTGCTGGAGTCTTTTTGCTAGTATCCTATTTAAGATTTGTGCATCTATATTCATTAGGGAGATTGGTCTATCGTTGTCTTTCTCTGTTTTTTGACCTGCCTGGCTTTGGAATCAGTACCATGTGTGTGTCATGAAAGGAAGTTGGTAGAACCCCCTCTTTGCTTATTATGTCAAATAGTTTGTATAGTATCGGGATGAGCTGTTCTTTGAATGTTTGATAGAATTCACTTGTGAATCCATCAGGCCCTGGGGATTTTTTCTTAGGGAGTTCTTTGCTGGCCTGTTGGATTTCATTTTCTGACATGGGATTATTTCAGAATTCTCTTTCTTCTTCTGTTAGTCTAGTGTAAAAATGGAGATTGAATCCAGGACTCCAGTCCCCAGAAGTCCTTGCTCACTTCCCAGAATGCTTTGTAATCGCACTGAATTCTCACCTGAAGGTCTCTTTCCTACTTCCCCTTCAGAGCAGACTCATCTCATGATGTGAGAGAAATTTGAATGGGCCTCTCGGCCCACCTAGCACCTGCTTCTCTTACTTGTATATTCTTCAATTCCTGATCTTAAATAAAACTCTAAACATATAATACTCCTGGCAGAGAGAAACTAATTTCTACCTGCCTCAGTTTCCCCCTAAATTTTAGTCTTACAGTTTGGCTTCACCACTTCGGGAAAATGAAATATCTCAATCTGCTGATTCTTTTTTCTACTAAGTTCGGCTTTTAATAGCTACTGCCTAGAAAATTTTTTAAGCCACGTTTCTCCAAGATGCTTTTTTAGAAAACCATCTTGATCAGCTCCTGCCTGCAGCCATCCCCTTCAGACATTCTTGATTCAATAGCGATCACCTGGTCACAGCCCTCCTGGCCCAGCTACTGTTGCCTGTAATCTGGACCGGTTTCATTGATATTGCTCACCTGGTCCTGGCCCTGCCGACCCCGGTGCTCTCTCTCTCACTGTCTCTCTCTGCCTCTCTCTCTCTCTTTGTCTCTGTCTCTGTCTCTGCCTCTCTCTTCCTCTCCCTCTCTCTCCCTCTCTGTCTCTCTCTGTCTTTCTCTGTCTGTCTCTCTCTGTCTCTCTGTCTCTCTGTCTCTCTCTCTGTCTCTCTCTCTCTCTCTGTCTCTCTCTCTCAATCACCTGGTCCCTGTTTAACCCAGATCGAGATCACCTGCTGACCCGCCTGCTCAGCAGACTCTAGCCTTGGAGCAGATTGCTCATCCCCCCCAGGCTCAGGACTCATTTCTACCAGGTGGTAAAAACTGGGTAACTTTCCCTTAGGCTAAGCCTCCATTTGTGGGGGTGGGATCATAGGAGGGGAGAGAAAAAAAGGGAGAGAAGAAAGTTTTTTTTTTTCCAAGTAGGAACTTAAAAACATGGCTATTTTACAAGGATATCTTTTCATTGCATTGATCCTTTTATTCACTTCACCTGCGTGTCAGGGAAAAAATTCAGCTCTGTACAACCTTTTAGCTAACTTTGGGGAGGCAGCTGGGTGTCTCAGGGGACTGAGGGCGAGGCCTAGAGGCGCGAGGTCCTGGTTTGGAATATGGCCTGAGTCACTTCATGGTGGTGTGGCCCTGAGCACATCCCTTACCCCCATTGCCTAGCCCATATCAATTTGCCTTCTGACAATAGACATCTCAATGGATAAAAAATCCAAGGAACTTTAAAGAGAATGGAGATTGTATTTTGAGGGCATCTCAGACTCCAAAGCTTTATACAAATCTCTGTATTCTATTGCATTTTACTCTTTGCTTTGTTTATGATTTAACTGTGTGATATTAAGTATATATTTTACTGCATTCAATAGTATTCTGTTATGCTGTTCATTTTAATGCACTGAGATTTAACTACTGTTAAATTCTGTCCCTTTTTTTTATAGATAAAATTCAAGATCCCAATGGATCTGGATATTCTTCCCTCTCAGAGTTGATTTCACTGAGAGTAAGGCTTAAGTAAAAACTCTCTTCCTCTCCTTCTTATAGGAGAATTCTTCCCCTCCCCTTCCCATGTGTATCTTTGTGTGAGAAAGATTATTCTATTTGGGTTTTTTTCCTATTTCTTGGAGCATATCTTAGTACCATCAACGATTCCCCCCCCTCCCTTTTTCTTTCTATCTCCCCCTTTCTCCATATCCTCTTGATGCCCCAAACTTTCCCTATGCGTGATTCTTCTTACTACTCTAACGATGCATACAATTTTTGAGAGTTACACATTAATTTTCCCCAAAGTTTCTCTTGCTCTTTGTGTTTGGATGTCAAACTTTGCACAGAGCTCTGGTCTTTTCTTTACAAACACTTGGAAGAAATCTTGCCTTTTGCTGAATGAACATACTTTCCCCTGGATCCTTCCTCTATATTCACTAAAATCACGAGAAATTTCCAGCTGACTTGGGTATTTGATTCGGGATATCCCTTGCTGACCAATAATGACATAGAGTTAGGTCAGAGACTTAAAGGTATCCTTTACAAAAACTATCAGCTCTGTGACAGTGATTTGTACAGAGTGAATACTTGTGAAACGCTGGGTATAACTAGGTGCCAGAGAAAGAATCATCACCACTGATAGAGGATATGTAAAAAGAGTTGTAAATTTGACATTGGATGAGGGAGGGGATTATGACCAAACTAGAGGTAGAGGTCACAGAAAGGAAAATAAAGGATTTGGATTACATGAAATGAAGTGTCCTTTTGCACAAGCAAAATTAATGCAGCCAAAATCAGAAGGAAGACAGGGAACTGGTGGAAAATTTTGCAACAGATTACTCTGGTAAAAGCCTTATTCCTCAAATGTGTAGGAAACCTAGTCAAATGTAGAGAAATGAGAGCAATTCTCCAGTGGATCAATGATCAAAAGACATGAACAAGCAGTTTTCAGGAGAAGAAAGCAAAGCTAGGTGGCTCAGTGGATTGAGAGAGAGAGAGAGAGAGAGAGAGGATCCAAGGTGAGAGTCTGCATTCAAATCTGGCCTCAGGCACTTCTTAGCTGTGTGATCTTAGTCAATGCAGTTCATCTCAATTGACTAGACCTTGCCACTCTGCTGACTTGGAAAGTTCTGTGTTTGTTGTTGTTGTTTGACCTTTGGGGTGAGTTCTCACCCCTGAGCAGGAAGGACCACAGCCTGGGAGTTAGGCAGGAGCAGGTTCACACCTTTGTGGAATCCTCCCTGAGTAGGTGTGAACCCTTGGTGACAGGGCAGTATAAATTCGGGAGACAACTAGATGCCTCAGTATTTGGAGAGCCAGACCTGCAGACAGGAGGTCCTAGGTTCCAGTCCAGCTTCAGATACTTCCCAGCTAAGTGATCCTGAACAAGTCGCTTAACTCCCAATTGACTAGACCTTGCCATTCCACTGCTTTGGAACTTTACCAATTCCAAGAAGAAGGCAAGGGCTTAGAAAATATTGTTTTGGAGTACAGCGCAGCTGATTCCAGCCATTTTACCTGTGGAGTCCTCCAGATCAGACAGGCTGCCTGTGTCTTCCTTCCCTACTGACCGAGACAGAAGGTGAGAGGGTTGGTGGGGTTTGTGCTCGTTTGGGTCACGGTTTGACATTTGGGGTGATTTCTCAGGCCTGAGAAGGAAGGACCACAGGCTTGTATTTAGGCACCAGCTGGTTCCCTCCTTTGGGGAATCCTCCCTGAGAAGGTGTGATTCAGGAGGAGAAGCCCCTGGTCAAACAACTCCCTCAAGAGCAGGACCTGATCAAAGCCCAAAGAACCCAAATCGGCAGGAAGAGAAAGGTGTTGGAAACGATGAATGAGACCCAAAGGAACACTTCGAAGGTCCCAAGAGATGAAAAGCCCCCACAGAAGAAGATAGCCATGGACCGGGGGGACCCTATGGACGATCTCATCTGCAGCCGGCGTCCATGCCGACCTCGTCCCCCTCCCGCTCCACGCAAAAACCAGAAGATTTCTCCACTTCCACCTCAACCTCCCCAGCTCCCTGTGGAAAGGATGGAGAAGACTCCTCTGAAGGCCAAAGACGAAGATAGTCTAAAGACCCTACCTCCACTTCACTTGGCTCAGAGAGAACAGGAAGCACCCAAAAAAACAAAGATTTCCTCACATCCAGGACAACCTCTCCAGGGCCCTGTGGAAAGGACACAGAAGAGTCCTCAAAAGCCCGAGGACAAAGCAATTCCGAAGACTCAGCTACCTCCAATGGAGTTAGCTAAGAGAGAACGGGAAACACCCAAAGAACACCCATTGCCCAAGACCGGCCAGGCCAACCCTCCTCAAAAGAGGAAAACCATGCCTGTGGACCCTAATGACGATCTCATCTCCAGCTGGTTTCCATGCCCACCTCTTTGCCCTTGCCCTCCTCTCAAAAAACTGAAGATATCACCCCATGCAGTACAGACTCCCCAGGTGCTTGGGGAAAAGACTGAGAAGACTCCTAAGAAGCCCAAGGACAAAGCAATCCACAAGACTCGCCTACCGCCTATTGAGTTGGCTCAGGGAAAACCCGAAGCACCCCAAAACCAGAAGATGTCTAGAGATATACTACACCCTTCCCAGGTCCCCGTGGAAAGGGCGGTGGACACTCGTAAGATGCCCAAAGACAAAGCAAATGAAAAGCCTCAGCTACCTCCAAAGGAGTTAGCTAAGAAAGAATCTGAAGCACCCCAAAGACAGAAGATGTCTAGAGATCCAGGACAGCCTTCCCAGGTCCCCGAGGAAAGGACTGGGAAGACTCCTGTCATCTCCAAAGACCAAAATAACCAAAAGACTCTTCCTCCATTTGAGTTGGCTCAGGGAAAACTTGAAGCACCCAAAAGAGAGAAGATGTCTAGACATCCAGTAGAGCCTTCCCAGGTGCTTGGGGAAAAGACTGAGAAGACTCCCAAGAAGCCCAAGGACAAAGCAATCCACAAGACTCGCCTACCGCCTATTGAGTTGGCTCAGGGAAAACCCGAAGCACCCCAAAACCAGAAGATGTCTAGAGATCCACTACACCCTTCCCAGGTCCCCGTGGAAAGGGCTGTGGACACTCGTAAGATGCCCAAAGACAAAGCAAATGAAAAGCCTCAGCTACCTCCAAAGGAGTTAGCTAAGAAAGAATCTGAAGTACCCCAAAGACAGAAGATGTCTAGAGATCCAGGACAGCCTTCCCAGGTCCCCGAGGAAAGGACTGGGAAGACTCCTGTCATCTCCAAAGACCAAAATAACCAAAAGACTCTTCCTCCATTTGAGTTGGCTCAGGGAAAACTTGAAGCACCCAAAAGAGAGAAGATGTCTAGACATCCAGTAGAGCCTTCCCAGGTGCTTGGGGAAAAGACTGAGAAGACTCCTAAGAAGCCCAAGGACAAAGCAAATGAAAAGCCTCAGCTACCTCCAAAGGAGTTAGCTAAGAAAGAATCTGAAGCACCCCAAAGACAGAAGATGTTTAGAGATCCAGGACAGCCTTCCCACGTCCCCGTAGAAAGGACTGGGAAGACTCCTGTCATGTCCAAAGACCAAAATAGCCAGAAGCCTCTACTTCCACTTGAGTTGCCGCAGGGAAAACCTGAAGAACCCCCAAAACAGAAGATGTCTAGAGATGCAGTACAGCCTTCCCAGGTCCCCGAGGAAGGGACTGTGGAGACTCCTAAGAAGCCCAACGACAAAGCAATCCACAAGACTCGGCTACCTCCAATGGAGTTAGCCAAGAGAGAACCCAAAGCACCCAAGAAACACCCATTGCCCCAGGCCGGCCAGGCCAACCCTCCTCAAAAGAGGAAAGCCACCTATGTGGACCCTATTGACCATCTCATCTGCAGCCGGCTCCCTTGCCGACCTCTTCCCTCTTGCCCTCCACCCAAAAAACTGAAGATATCTCCCCATGCAGAACAGACTCCCCAGGTCCCCCTGGGCAGGACTGAGAAGAATCTTGACAAGTCCAAAGACAAAACAATTCAAAAGACTCAGCTACCTCCAGCTGCTTTGGCTCAGAGAGAACCTCAAGCACCCAAAGCACAGAAGGTATCTCCCCATCCAGTCCAGACTCCCCAGGCCCCTGTGCATAGGACTGAGCAGGCTCCTGTGAAGCCCAAAGACAAGGATAGTCAAAAGGCCCTCCTATCTCCAGTTGCCTTAGCTCAGAGAGAACCTGAAGCTCCCCCACAGCCCCTGCGGAAAGACTGGTGTCTTCAAAATTGGATTGAGAAGAAATACAGGAGTTTAACGCAGCCTTGCCAGAAAGAAGCAGACTTCACGGCCCAGCCTCAAAAAGCAGTGATCTCTCCACCCCGGGCAGCCTCAGTTCCTGCCTATCTCCTGGCCCATCCTGCCAAGAGGTCTCAAGATCCCCAAAGCTCTGCCAAGCCATGGTTGCATGGTTCATCTGACCATCGGTGCAAAATACCTAGAAACTCTCTATCCCCAAATGACCAGCAATTGGCCCAGGAGCCCACAGTTGCTTCCCTGCAAGTTACTCGGGATGTTCTGGCCAGATCACTCCCCAGACAACAGCCATTCGGTAAGGACATGCAACCTGTCCTCCCACAGGAGTCAGGTGCCGACATACCCCACATTCCTTCTCAGGACAGAAATCCAAAGGCCCTGACCCCAAATCTTCAACTCAGTATTCTGTATGAGGATCTCCAACTTTCTGACACAGATGAAGAAGAAGAGGAGGAGAAAGAGGTGGAGAATAAATGAAGAAACACAAAGAGCAGAAGATTTGCCATCTTGGGATATGGGGATGTCTGGGCTCTTGCAGGGGGAGAGGAGACAAGATGATGACATTTGGGAGCCATCTCATATTCCTGGCAAGGTGCTTCAAAAATCATTTTACTTGAGATCCCACTTAGTGACCTGGACTTTCCATCTTACCCTCCCTCTCCTAGTTCTTCAATGCATTGATCAAGCAGGTCTTCATCCATTATCTGCAGGTTTAACATGTCTCCCCGCAAGACTATGTACTCCCTAAGGACAGAGAGGCTCCAACCTTGGGACCTTCTCAGCGCCCAATTGCTTATTCTTCTACCCCACCGGACCCAGTAGCAGCTTTTTCTGCATCCATTGAAAGAATCATGGGATTTTGTTGGTTTGCTTGTTGATAGGGTCAATTATGTGGGTGGTTTTCCTAATATTGAACCAGCCCTGCATCCCTGGTATCAATCCCACTTGCTCATGGTGAATGACCCTTCTGATCACTTGCTGGAGTCTTTTTGCTAGTATCCTATTTAAGATTTGTGCATCTATATTCATTAGGGAGATTGGTCTATCGTTGTCTTTCTCTGTTTTTTGACCTGCCTGGCTTTGGAATCAGTACCATGTGTGTGTCATGAAAGGAAGTTGGTAGAACCCCCTCTTTGCTTATTATGTCAAATAGTTTGTATAGTATCGGGATGAGCTGTTCTTTGAATGTTTGATAGAATTCACTTGTGAATCCATCAGGCCCTGGGGATTTTTTCTTAGGGAGTTCTTTGCTGGCCTGTTGGATTTCATTTTCTGACATGGGATTATTTCAGAATTCTCTTTCTTCTTCTGTTAGTCTAGTGTAAAAATGGAGATTGAATCCAGGACTCCAGTCCCCAGAAGTCCTTGCTCACTTCCCAGAATGCTTTGTAATCGCACTGAATTCTCACCTGAAGGTCTCTTTCCTACTTCCCCTTCAGAGCAGACTCATCTCATGATGTGAGAGAAATTTGAATGGGCCTCTCGGCCCACCTAGCACCTGCTTCTCTTACTTGTATATTCTTCAATTCCTGATCTTAAATAAAACTCTAAACATATAATACTCCTGGCAGAGAGAAACTAATTTCTACCTGCCTCAGTTTCCCCCTAAATTTTAGTCTTACAGTTTGGCTTCACCACTTCGGGAAAATGAAATATCTCAATCTGCTGATTCTTTTTTCTACTAAGTTCGGCTTTTAATAGCTACTGCCTAGAAAATTTTTTAAGCCACGTTTCTCCAAGATGCTTTTTTAGAAAACCATCTTGATCAGCTCCTGCCTGCAGCCATCCCCTTCAGACATTCTTGATTCAATAGCGATCACCTGGTCACAGCCCTCCTGGCCCAGCTACTGTTGCCTGTAATCTGGACCGGTTTCATTGATATTGCTCACCTGGTCCTGGCCCTGCCGACCCCGGTGCTCTCTCTCTCACTGTCTCTCTCTGCCTCTCTCTCTCTCTTTGTCTCTGTCTCTGTCTCTGCCTCTCTCTTCCTCTCCCTCTCTCTCCCTCTCTGTCTCTCTCTGTCTTTCTCTGTCTGTCTCTCTCTGTCTCTCTGTCTCTCTCTCTGTCTCTCTCTCTCTCTCTGTCTCTCTCTCTCAATCACCTGGTCCCTGTTTAACCCAGATCGAGATCACCTGCTGACCCGCCTGCTCAGCAGACTCTAGCCTTGGAGCAGATTGCTCATCCCCCCCAGGCTCAGGACTCATTTCTACCAGGTGGTAAAAACTGGGTAACTTTCCCTTAGGCTAAGCCTCCATTTGTGGGGGTGGGATCATAGGAGGGGAGAGAAAAAAAGGGAGAGAAGAAAGTTTTTTTTTTTCCAAGTAGGAACTTAAAAACATGGCTATTTTACAAGGATATCTTTTAATTGCATTGATCCTTTTATTCACTTCACCTGCGTGTCAGGGAAAAAATTCAGCTCTGTACAACCTTTTAGCTAACTTTGGGGAGGCAGCTGGGTGTCTCAGGGGACTGAGGGCGAGGCCTAGAGGCGCGAGGTCCTGGTTTGGAATATGGCCTGAGTCACTTCATGGTGGTGTGGCCCTGAGCACATCCCTTACCCCCATTGCCTAGCCCATATCAATTTGCCTTCTGACAATAGACATCTCAATGGATAAAAAATCCAAGGAACTTTAAAGAGAATGGAGATTGTATTTTGAGGGCATCTCAGACTCCAAAGCTTTATACAAATCTCTGTATTCTATTGCATTTTACTCTTTGCTTTGTTTATGATTTAACTGTGTGATATTAAGTATATATTTTACTGCATTCAATAGTATTCTGTTATGCTGTTCATTTTAATGCACTGAGATTTAACTACTGTTAAATTCTGTCCCTTTTTTTTTTAAAGATAAAATTCAAGATCCCAATGGATCTGGATATTCTTCCCTCTCAGAGTTGATTTCACTGAGAGTAAGGCTTAAGTAAAAACTCTCTTCCTCTCCTTCTTATAGGAGAATTCTTCCCCTCCCCTTCCCATGTGTATCTTTGTGTGAGAAAGATTATTCTATTTGGGTTTTTTTCCTATTTCTTGGAGCATATCTTAGTACCATCAACGATTCCCCCCCCCCCTCCCTTTTTCTTTCTATCTCCCCCTTTCTCCATATCCTCTTGATGCCCCAAACTTTCCCTATGCGTGATTCTTCTTACTACTCTAACGATGCATACAATTTTTGAGAGTTACACATTAATTTTCCCCAAAGTTTCTCTTGCTCTTTGTGTTTGGATGTCAAACTTTGCACAGAGCTCTGGTCTTTTCTTTACAAACACTTGGAAGAAATCTTGCCTTTTGCTGAATGAACATACTTTCCCCTGGATCCTTCCTCTATATTCACTAAAATCACGAGAAATTTCCAGCTGACTTGGGTATTTGATTCGGGATATCCCTTGCTGACCAATAATGACATAGAGTTAGGTCAGAGACTTAAAGGTATCCTTTACAAAAACTATCAGCTCTGTGACAGTGATTTGTACAGAGTGAATACTTGTGAAACGCTGGGTATAACTAGGTGCCAGAGAAAGAATCATCACCACTGATAGAGGATATGTAAAAAGAGTTGTAAATTAGACATTGGATGAGGGAGGGGATTATGACCAAACTAGAGGTAGAGGTCACAGAAAGGAAAATAAAGGATTTGGATTACATGAAATGAAGTGTCCTTTTGCACAAGCAAAATTAATGCAGCCAAAATCAGAAGGAAGACAGGGAACTGGTGGAAAATTTTGCAACAGATTACTCTGGTAAAAGCCTTATTCCTCAAATGTGTAGGAAACCTAGTCAAATGTAGAGAAATGAGAGCAATTCTCCAGTGGATCAATGATCAAAAGACATGAACAAGCAGTTTTCAGGAGAAGAAAGCAAAGCTAGGTGGCTCAGTGGATTGAGAGAGAGAGAGAGAGAGAGAGAGAGAGGATCCAAGGTGAGAGTCTGCATTCAAATCTGGCCTCAGGCACTTCTTAGCTGTGTGATCTTAGTCAATGCAGTTCATCTCAATTGACTAGACCTTGCCACTCTGCTGACTTGGAAAGTTCTGTGTTTGTTGTTGTTGTTTGACCTTTGGGGTGAGTTCTCACCCCTGAGCAGGAAGGACCACAGCCTGGGAGTTAGGCAGGAGCAGGTTCACACCTTTGTGGAATCCTCCCTGAGTAGGTGTGAACCCTTGGTGACAGGGCAGTATAAATTCGGGAGACAACTAGATGCCTCAGTATTTGGAGAGCCAGACCTGCAGACAGGAGGTCCTAGGTTCCAGTCCAGCTTCAGATACTTCCCAGCTAAGTGATCCTGAACAAGTCGCTTAACTCCCAATTGACTAGACCTTGCCATTCCACTGCTTTGGAACTTTACCAATTCCAAGAAGAAGGCAAGGGCTTAGAAAATATTGTTTTGGAGTACAGCGCAGCTGATTCCAGCCATTTTACCTGTGGAGTCCTCCAGATCAGACAGGCTGCCTGTGTCTTCCTTCCCTACTGACCGAGACAGAAGGTGAGAGGGTTGGTGGGGTTTGTGCTCGTTTGGGTCACGGTTTGACATTTGGGGTGATTTCTCAGGCCTGAGAAGGAAGGACCACAGGCTTGTATTTAGGCACCAGCTGGTTCCCTCCTTTGGGGAATCCTCCCTGAGAAGGTGTGATTCAGGAGGAGAAGCCCCTGGTCAAACAACTCCCTCAAGAGCAGGACCTGATCAAAGCCCAAAGAACCCAAATCGGCAGGAAGAGAAAGGTGTTGGAAACGATGAATGAGACCCAAAGGAACACTTCGAAGGTCCCAAGAGATGAAAAGCCCCCACAGAAGAAGATAGCCATGGACCGGGGGGACCCTATGGACGATCTCATCTGCAGCCGGCGTCCATGCCGACCTCGTCCCCCTCCCGCTCCACGCAAAAACCAGAAGATTTCTCCACTTCCACCTCAACCTCCCCAGCTCCCTGTGGAAAGGATGGAGAAGACTCCTCTGAAGGCCAAAGACGAAGATAGTCTAAAGACCCTACCTCCACTTCACTTGGCTCAGAGAGAACAGGAAGCACCCAAAAAAACAAAGATTTCCTCACATCCAGGACAACCTCTCCAGGGCCCTGTGGAAAGGACACAGAAGAGTCCTCAAAAGCCCGAGGACAAAGCAATTCCGAAGACTCAGCTACCTCCAATGGAGTTAGCTAAGAGAGAACGGGAAACACCCAAAGAACACCCATTGCCCAAGACCGGCCAGGCCAACCCTCCTCAAAAGAGGAAAACCATGCCTGTGGACCCTAATGACGATCTCATCTCCAGCTGGTTTCCATGCCCACCTCTTTGCCCTTGCCCTCCTCTCAAAAAACTGAAGATATCACCCCATGCAGTACAGACTCCCCAGGTGCTTGGGGAAAAGACTGAGAAGACTCCTATGAAGCCCAAGGACAAAGCAATCCACAAGACTCGCCTACCGCCACTTGAGTTGGCTCAGGGAAAACCCGAAGCACACCAAAACCAGAAGATGTCTAGAGATATACTGCACCCTTCCCAGGTCCCCGTGGAAAGGGCTGTGGAGACTCCTAAGAAGCCCAAAGACAAAGCAAATGAAAAGCCTCAGCTACCTCCAAAGGAGTTAGCTAAGAAAGAATCTGAAGCACCCCAAAGACAGAAGATGTCTAGAGATCCAGGACAGCCTTCCCAGGTCCCCGAGGAAAGGACTGGGAAGACTCCTGTCATCTCCAAAGACCAAAATAACCAAAAGACTCTTCCTCCATTTGAGTTGGCTCAGGGAAAACTTGAAGCACCCAAAAGAGAGAAGATGTCTAGACATCCAGTAGAGCCTTCCCAGGTGCTTGGGGAAAAGACTGAGAAGACTCCTATGAAGCCCAAGGACAAAGCAATCCACAAGACTCGCCTACCGCCTATTGAGTTGGCTCAGGGAAAACCCGAAGCACCCCAAAACCAGAAGATGTCTAGAGATCCACTACACCCTTCCCAGGTCCCCGTGGAAAGGGCTGTGGACACTCGTAAGATGCCCAAAGACAAAGCAAATGAAAAGCCTCAGCTACCTCCAAAGGAGTTAGCTAAGAAAGAATCTGAAGTACCCCAAAGACAGAAGATGTCTAGAGATCCAGGACAGCCTTCCCAGGTCCCCGAGGAAAGGACTGGAAAGACTCCTGTCATCTCCAAAGACCAAAATAACCAAAAGACTCTTCCTCCATTTGAGTTGGCTCAGGGAAAACTTGAAGCACCCAAAAGAGAGAAGATGTCTAGACATCCAGTAGAGCCTTCCCAGGTGCTTGGGGAAAAGACTGAGAAGACTCCTAAGAAGCCCAAGGACAAAGCAAATGAAAAGCCTCAGCTACCTCCAAAGGAGTTAGCTAAGAAAGAATCTGAAGCACCCCAAAGACAGAAGATGTTTAGAGATCCAGTACAACCTTCCCACGTCCCCGTAGAAAGGACTGGGAAGACTCCTGTCATGTCCAAAGACCAAAATAGCCAGAAGCCTCTACTTCCACTTGAGTTGCCGCAGGGAAAACCTGAAGAACCCCCAAAACAGAAGATGTCTAGAGATGCAGTACAGCCTTCCCAGGTCCCCGAGGAAGGGACTGTGGAGACTCCTAAGAAGCCCAACGACAAAGCAATCCACAAGACTCGGCTACCTCCAATGGAGTTAGCCAAGAGAGAACCCAAAGCACCCAAGAAACACCCATTGCCCCAGGCCGGCCAGGCCAACCCTCCTCAAAAGAGGAAAGCCACCTATGTGGACCCTATTGACCATCTCATCTGCAGCCGGCTCCCTTGCCGACCTCTTCCCTCTTGCCCTCCACCCAAAAAACTGAAGATATCTCCCCATGCAGAACAGACTCCCCAGGTCCCCCTGGGCAGGACTGAGAAGAATCTTGACAAGTCCAAAGACAAAACAATTCAAAAGACTCAGCTACCTCCAGCTGCTTTGGCTCAGAGAGAACCTCAAGCACCCAAAGCACAGAAGGTATCTCCCCATCCAGTCCAGACTCCCCAGGCCCCTGTGCATAGCACTGAGCAGGCTCCTGTGAAGCCCAAAGACAAGGATAGTCAAAAGGCCCTCCTATCTCCAGTTGCCTTAGCTCAGAGAGAACCTGAAGCTCCCCCACAGCCCCTGCGGAAAGACTGGTGTCTTCAAAATTGGATTGAGAAGAAATACAGGAGTTTAACGCAGCCTTGCCAGAAAGAAGCAGACTTCACGGCCCAGCCTCAAAAAGCAGTGATCTCTCCACCCCGGGCAGCCTCAGTTCCTGCCTATCTCCTGGCCCATCCTGCCAAGAGGTCTCAAGATCCCCAAAGCTCTGCCAAGCCATGGTTGCATGGTTCATCTGACCATCGGTGCAAAATACCTAGAAACTCTCTATCCCCAAATGACCAGCAATTGGCCCAGGAGCCCACAGTTGCTTCCCTGCAAGTTACTCGGGATGTTCTGGCCAGATCACTCCCCAGACAACAGCCATTCGGTAAGGACATGCAACCTGTCCTCCCACAGGAGTCAGGTGCCGACATACCCCACATTCCTTCTCAGGACAGAAATCCAAAGGCCCTGACCCCAAATCTTCAACTCAGTATTCTGTATGAGGATCTCCAACTTTCTGACACAGATGAAGAAGAAGAGGAGGAGAAAGAGGTGGAGAATAAATGAAGAAACACAAAGAGCAGAAGATTTGCCATCTTGGGATATGGGGATGTCTGGGCTCTTGCAGGGGGAGAGGAGACAAGATGATGACATTTGGGAGCCATCTCATATTCCTGGCAAGGTGCTTCAAAAATCATTTTACTTGAGATCCCACTTAGTGACCTGGACTTTCCATCTTACCCTCCCTCTCCTAGTTCTTCAATGCATTGATCAAGCAGGTCTTCATCCATTATCTGCAGGTTTAACATGTCTCCCCGCAAGACTATGTACTCCCTAAGGACAGAGAGGCTCCAACCTTGGGACCTTCTCAGCGCCCAATTGCTTATTCTTCTACCCCACCGGACCCAGTAGCAGCTTTTTCTGCATCCATTGAAAGAATCATGGGATTTTGTTGGTTTGCTTGTTGATAGGGTCAATTATGTGGGTGGTTTTCCTAATATTGAACCAGCCCTGCATCCCTGGTATCAATCCCACTTGCTCATGGTGAATGACCCTTCTGATCACTTGCTGGAGTCTTTTTGCTAGTATCCTATTTAAGATTTGTGCATCTATATTCATTAGGGAGATTGGTCTATCGTTGTCTTTCTCTGTTTTTTGACCTGCCTGGCTTTGGAATCAGTACCATGTGTGTGTCATGAAAGGAAGTTGGTAGAACCCCCTCTTTGCTTATTATGTCAAATAGTTTGTATAGTATCGGGATGAGCTGTTCTTTGAATGTTTGATAGAATTCACTTGTGAATCCATCAGGCCCTGGGGATTTTTTCTTAGGGAGTTCTTTGCTGGCCTGTTGGATTTCATTTTCTGACATGGGATTATTTCAGAATTCTCTTTCTTCTTCTGTTAGTCTAGTGTAAAAATGGAGATTGAATCCAGGACTCCAGTCCCCAGAAGTCCTTGCTCACTTCCCAGAATGCTTTGTAATCGCACTGAATTCTCACCTGAAGGTCTCTTTCCTACTTCCCCTTCAGAGCAGACTCATCTCATGATGTGAGAGAAATTTGAATGGGCCTCTCGGCCCACCTAGCACCTGCTTCTCTTACTTGTATATTCTTCAATTCCTGATCTTAAATAAAACTCTAAACATATAATACTCCTGGCAGAGAGAAACTAATTTCTACCTGCCTCAGTTTCCCCCTAAATTTTAGTCTTACAGTTTGGCTTCACCACTTCGGGAAAATGAAATATCTCAATCTGCTGATTCTTTTTTCTACTAAGTTCGGCTTTTAATAGCTACTGCCTAGAAAATTTTTTAAGCCACGTTTCTCCAAGATGCTTTTTTAGAAAACCATCTTGATCAGCTCCTGCCTGCAGCCATCCCCTTCAAACATTCTTGATTCAATAGCCATCACCTGGTCACAGCCCTCCTGGCCCAGCTACTGTTGCCTGTAATCTGGACCTGTTTCATTGATATTGCTCACCTGGTCCTGGCCCTGCCGACCCCGGTGCTCTCTCTCTCACTGTCTCTCTCTGCCTCTCTCTCTCTCTTTGTCTCTGTCTCTGTCTCTGCCTCTCTCTTCCTCTCCCTCTCTCTCCCTCTCTGTCTCTCTCTGTCTTTCTCTGTCTGTCTCTCTCTGTCTCTCTGTCTCTCTGTCTCTCTCTCTGTCTCTCTCTCTCTCTCTGTCTCTCTCTCTCAATCACCTGGTCCCTGTTTAACCCAGATCGAGATCACCTGCTGACCCGCCTGCTCAGCAGACTCTAGCCTTGGAGCAGATTGCTCATCCCCCCCAGGCTCAGGACTCATTTCTACCAGGTGGTAAAAACTGGGTAACTTTCCCTTAGGCTAAGCCTCCATTTGTGGGGGTGGGATCATAGGAGGGGAGAGAAAAAAAGGGAGAGAAGAAAGTTTTTTTTTTCCAAGTAGGAACTTAAAAACATGGCTATTTTACAAGGATATCTTTTCATTGCATTGATCCTTTTATTCACTTCACCTGCGTGTCAGGGAAAAAATTCAGCTCTGTACAACCTTTTAGCTAACTTTGGGGAGGCAGCTGGGTGTCTCAGGGGACTGAGGGCGAGGCCTAGAGGCGCGAGGTCCTGGTTTGGAATATGGCCTGAGTCACTTCATGGTGGTGTGGCCCTGAGCACATCCCTTACCCCCATTGCCTAGCCCATATCAATTTGCCTTCTGACAATAGACATCTCAATGGATAAAAAATCCAAGGAACTTTAAAGAGAATGGAGATTGTATTTTGAGGGCATCTCAGACTCCAAAGCTTTATACAAATCTCTGTATTCTATTGCATTTTACTCTTTGCTTTGTTTATGATTTAACTGTGTGATATTAAGTATATATTTTACTGCATTCAATAGTATTCTGTTATGCTGTTCATTTTAATGCACTGAGATTTAACTACTGTTAAATTCTGTCCCTTTTTTTTTTAAAGATAAAATTCAAGATCCCAATGGATCTGGATATTCTTCCCTCTCAGAGTTGATTTCACTGAGAGTAAGGCTTAAGTAAAAACTCTCTTCCTCTCCTTCTTATAGGAGAATTCTTCCCCTCCCCTTCCCATGTGTATCTTTGTGTGAGAAAGATTATTCTATTTGGGTTTTTTTCCTATTTCTTGGAGCATATCTTAGTACCATCAACGATTCCCCCCCCCTCCCTTTTTCTTTCTATCTCCCCCTTTCTCCATATCCTCTTGATGCCCCAAACTTTCCCTATGCGTGATTCTTCTTACTACTCTAACGATGCATACAATTTTTGAGAGTTACACATTAATTTTCCCCAAAGTTTCTCTTGCTCTTTGTGTTTGGATGTCAAACTTTGCACAGAGCTCTGGTCTTTTCTTTACAAACACTTGGAAGAAATCTTGCCTTTTGCTGAATGAACATACTTTCCCCTGGATCCTTCCTCTATATTCACTAAAATCACGAGAAATTTCCAGCTGACTTGGGTATTTGATTCGGGATATCCCTTGCTGACCAATAATGACATAGAGTTAGGTCAGAGACTTAAAGGTATCCTTTACAAAAACTATCAGCTCTGTGACAGTGATTTGTACAGAGTGAATACTTGTGAAACGCTGGGTATAACTAGGTGCCAGAGAAAGAATCATCACCACTGATAGAGGATATGTAAAAAGAGTTGTAAATTAGACATTGGATGAGGGAGGGGATTATGACCAAACTAGAGGTAGAGGTCACAGAAAGGAAAATAAAGGATTTGGATTACATGAAATGAAGTGTCCTTTTGCACAAGCAAAATTAATGCAGCCAAAATCAGAAGGAAGACAGGGAACTGGTGGAAAATTTTGCAACAGATTACTCTGGTAAAAGCCTTATTCCTCAAATGTGTAGGAAACCTAGTCAAATGTAGAGAAATGAGAGCAATTCTCCAGTGGATCAATGATCAAAAGACATGAACAAGCAGTTTTCAGGAGAAGAAAGCAAAGCTAGGTGGCTCAGTGGATTGAGAGAGAGAGAGAGAGAGAGAGAGAGAGAGGATCCAAGGTGAGAGTCTGCATTCAAATCTGGCCTCAGGCACTTCTTAGCTGTGTGATCTTAGTCAATGCAGTTCATCTCAATTGACTAGACCTTGCCACTCTGCTGACTTGGAAAGTTCTGTGTTTGTTGTTGTTGTTTGACCTTTGGGGTGAGTTCTCACCCCTGAGCAGGAAGGACCACAGCCTGGGAGTTAGGCAGGAGCAGGTTCACACCTTTGTGGAATCCTCCCTGAGTAGGTGTGAACCCTTGGTGACAGGGCAGTATAAATTCGGGAGACAACTAGATGCCTCAGTATTTGGAGAGCCAGACCTGCAGACAGGAGGTCCTAGGTTCCAGTCCAGCTTCAGATACTTCCCAGCTAAGTGATCCTGAACAAGTCGCTTAACTCCCAATTGACTAGACCTTGCCATTCCACTGCTTTGGAACTTTACCAATTCCAAGAAGAAGGCAAGGGCTTAGAAAATATTGTTTTGGAGTACAGCGCAGCTGATTCCAGCCATTTTACCTGTGGAGTCCTCCAGATCAGACAGGCTGCCTGTGTCTTCCTTCCCTACTGACCGAGACAGAAGGTGAGAGGGTTGGTGGGGTTTGTGCTCGTTTGGGTCACGGTTTGACATTTGGGGTGATTTCTCAGGCCTGAGAAGGAAGGACCACAGGCTTGTATTTAGGCACCAGCTGGTTCCCTCCTTTGGGGAATCCTCCCTGAGAAGGTGTGATTCAGGAGGAGAAGCCCCTGGTCAAACAACTCCCTCAAGAGCAGGACCTGATCAAAGCCCAAAGAACCCAAATCGGCAGGAAGAGAAAGGTGTTGGAAACGATGAATGAGACCCAAAGGAACACTTCGAAGGTCCCAAGAGATGAAAAGCCCCCACAGAAGAAGATAGCCATGGACCGGGGGGACCCTATGGACGATCTCATCTGCAGCCGGCGTCCATGCCGACCTCGTCCCCCTCCCGCTCCACGCAAAAACCAGAAGATTTCTCCACTTCCACCTCAACCTCCCCAGCTCCCTGTGGAAAGGATGGAGAAGACTCCTCTGAAGGCCAAAGACGAAGATAGTCTAAAGACCCTACCTCCACTTCACTTGGCTCAGAGAGAACAGGAAGCACCCAAAAAAACAAAGATTTCCTCACATCCAGGACAACCTCTCCAGGGCCCTGTGGAAAGGACACAGAAGAGTCCTCAAAAGCCCGAGGACAAAGCAATTCCGAAGACTCAGCTACCTCCAATGGAGTTAGCTAAGAGAGAACGGGAAACACCCAAAGAACACCCATTGCCCAAGACCGGCCAGGCCAACCCTCCTCAAAAGAGGAAAACCATGCCTGTGGACCCTAATGACGATCTCATCTCCAGCTGGTTTCCATGCCCACCTCTTTGCCCTTGCCCTCCTCTCAAAAAACTGAAGATATCACCCCATGCAGTACAGACTCCCCAGGTGCTTGGGGAAAAGACTGAGAAGACTCCTATGAAGCCCAAGGACAAAGCAATCCACAAGACTCGCCTACCGCCACTTGAGTTGGCTCAGGGAAAACCCAAAGCACACCAAAACCAGAAGATGTCTAGAGATATACTGCACCCTTCCCAGGTCCCCGTGGAAAGGGCTGTGGAGACTCCTAAGAAGCCCAAAGACAAAGCAAATGAAAAGCCTCAGCTACCTCCAAAGGAGTTAGCTAAGAAAGAATCTGAAGCACCCCAAAGACAGAAGATGTCTAGAGATCCAGGACAGCCTTCCCAGGTCCCCGAGGAAAGGACTGGGAAGACTCCTGTCATCTCCAAAGACCAAAATAACCAAAAGACTCTTCCTCCATTTGAGTTGGCTCAGGGAAAACTTGAAGCACCCAAAAGAGAGAAGATGTCTAGACATCCAGTAGAGCCTTCCCAGGTGCTTGGGGAAAAGACTGAGAAGACTCCCAAGAAGCCCAAGGACAAAGCAATCCACAAGACTCGCCTACCGCCTATTGAGTTGGCTCAGGGAAAACCCGAAGCACCCCAAAACCAGAAGATGTCTAGAGATCCACTACACCCTTCCCAGGTCCCCGTGGAAAGGGCTGTGGACACTCGTAAGATGCCCAAAGACAAAGCAAATGAAAAGCCTCAGCTACCTCCAAAGGAGTTAGCTAAGAAAGAATCTGAAGTACCCCAAAGACAGAAGATGTCTAGAGATCCAGGACAGCCTTCCCAGGTCCCCGAGGAAAGGACTGGAAAGACTCCTGTCATCTCCAAAGACCAAAATAACCAAAAGACTCTTCCTCCATTTGAGTTGGCTCAGGGAAAACTTGAAGCACCCAAAAGAGAGAAGATGTCTAGACATCCAGTAGAGCCTTCCCAGGTGCTTGGGGAAAAGACTGAGAAGACTCCTAAGAAGCCCAAGGACAAAGCAAATGAAAAGCCTCAGCTACCTCCAAAGGAGTTAGCTAAGAAAGAATCTGAAGCACCCCAAAGACAGAAGATGTTTAGAGATCCAGTACAACCTTCCCACGTCCCCGTAGAAAGGACTGGGAAGACTCCTGTCATGTCCAAAGACCAAAATAGCCAGAAGCCTCTACTTCCACTTGAGTTGCCGCAGGGAAAACCTGAAGAACCCCCAAAACAGAAGATGTCTAGAGATGCAGTACAGCCTTCCCAGGTCCCCGAGGAAGGGACTGTGGAGACTCCTAAGAAGCCCAACGACAAAGCAATCCACAAGACTCGGCTACCTCCAATGGAGTTAGCCAAGAGAGAACCCAAAGCACCCAAGAAACACCCATTGCCCCAGGCCGGCCAGGCCAACCCTCCTCAAAAGAGGAAAGCCACCTATGTGGACCCTATTGACCATCTCATCTGCAGCCGGCTCCCTTGCCGACCTCTTCCCTCTTGCCCTCCACCCAAAAAACTGAAGATATCTCCCCATGCAGAACAGACTCCCCAGGTCCCCCTGGGCAGGACTGAGAAGAATCTTGACAAGTCCAAAGACAAAACAATTCAAAAGACTCAGCTACCTCCAGCTGCTTTGGCTCAGAGAGAACCTCAAGCACCCAAAGCACAGAAGGTATCTCCCCATCCAGTCCAGACTCCCCAGGCCCCTGTGCATAGCACTGAGCAGGCTCCTGTGAAGCCCAAAGACAAGGATAGTCAAAAGGCCCTCCTATCTCCAGTTGCCTTAGCTCAGAGAGAACCTGAAGCTCCCCCACAGCCCCTGCGGAAAGACTGGTGTCTTCAAAATTGGATTGAGAAGAAATACAGGAGTTTAACGCAGCCTTGCCAGAAAGAAGCAGACTTCACGGCCCAGCCTCAAAAAGCAGTGATCTCTCCACCCCGGGCAGCCTCAGTTCCTGCCTATCTCCTGGCCCATCCTGCCAAGAGGTCTCAAGATCCCCAAAGCTCTGCCAAGCCATGGTTGCATGGTTCATCTGACCATCGGTGCAAAATACCTAGAAACTCTCTATCCCCAAATGACCAGCAATTGGCCCAGGAGCCCACAGTTGCTTCCCTGCAAGTTACTCGGGATGTTCTGGCCAGATCACTCCCCAGACAACAGCCATTCGGTAAGGACATGCAACCTGTCCTCCCACAGGAGTCAGGTGCCGACATACCCCACATTCCTTCTCAGGACAGAAATCCAAAGGCCCTGACCCCAAATCTTCAACTCAGTATTCTGTATGAGGATCTCCAACTTTCTGACACAGATGAAGAAGAAGAGGAGGAGAAAGAGGTGGAGAATAAATGAAGAAACACAAAGAGCAGAAGATTTGCCATCTTGGGATATGGGGATGTCTGGGCTCTTGCAGGGGGAGAGGAGACAAGATGATGACATTTGGGAGCCATCTCATATTCCTGGCAAGGTGCTTCAAAAATCATTTTACTTGAGATCCCACTTAGTGACCTGGACTTTCCATCTTACCCTCCCTCTCCTAGTTCTTCAATGCATTGATCAAGCAGGTCTTCATCCATTATCTGCAGGTTTAACATGTCTCCCCGCAAGACTATGTACTCCCTAAGGACAGAGAGGCTCCAACCTTGGGACCTTCTCAGCGCCCAATTGCTTATTCTTCTACCCCACCGGACCCAGTAGCAGCTTTTTCTGCATCCATTGAAAGAATCATGGGATTTTGTTGGTTTGCTTGTTGATAGGGTCAATTATGTGGGTGGTTTTCCTAATATTGAACCAGCCCTGCATCCCTGGTATCAATCCCACTTGCTCATGGTGAATGACCCTTCTGATCACTTGCTGGAGTCTTTTTGCTAGTATCCTATTTAAGATTTGTGCATCTATATTCATTAGGGAGATTGGTCTATCGTTGTCTTTCTCTGTTTTTTGACCTGCCTGGCTTTGGAATCAGTACCATGTGTGTGTCATGAAAGGAAGTTGGTAGAACCCCCTCTTTGCTTATTATGTCAAATAGTTTGTATAGTATCGGGATGAGCTGTTCTTTGAATGTTTGATAGAATTCACTTGTGAATCCATCAGGCCCTGGGGATTTTTTCTTAGGGAGTTCTTTGCTGGCCTGTTGGATTTCATTTTCTGACATGGGATTATTTCAGAATTCTCTTTCTTCTTCTGTTAGTCTAGTGTAAAAATGGAGATTGAATCCAGGACTCCAGTCCCCAGAAGTCCTTGCTCACTTCCCAGAATGCTTTGTAATCGCACTGAATTCTCACCTGAAGGTCTCTTTCCTACTTCCCCTTCAGAGCAGACTCATCTCATGATGTGAGAGAAATTTGAATGGGCCTCTCGGCCCACCTAGCACCTGCTTCTCTTACTTGTATATTCTTCAATTCCTGATCTTAAATAAAACTCTAAACATATAATACTCCTGGCAGAGAGAAACTAATTTCTACCTGCCTCAGTTTCCCCCTAAATTTTAGTCTTACAGTTTGGCTTCACCACTTCGGGAAAATGAAATATCTCAATCTGCTGATTCTTTTTTCTACTAAGTTCGGCTTTTAATAGCTACTGCCTAGAAAATTTTTTAAGCCACGTTTCTCCAAGATGCTTTTTTAGAAAACCATCTTGATCAGCTCCTGCCTGCAGCCATCCCCTTCAGACATTCTTGATTCAATAGCGATCACCTGGTCACAGCCCTCCTGGCCCAGCTACTGTTGCCTGTAATCTGGACCTGTTTCATTGATATTGCTCACCTGGTCCTGGCCCTGCCGACCCCGGTGCTCTCTCTCTCACTGTCTCTCTCTGCCTCTCTCTCTCTCTTTGTCTCTGTCTCTGTCTCTGCCTCTCTCTTCCTCTCCCTCTCTCTCCCTCTCTGTCTCTCTCTGTCTTTCTCTGTCTGTCTCTCTCTGTCTCTCTGTCTCTCTGTCTCTCTCTCTGTCTCTCTCTCTCTCTCTGTCTCTCTCTCTCAATCACCTGGTCCCTGTTTAACCCAGATCGAGATCACCTGCTGACCCGCCTGCTCAGCAGACTCTAGCCTTGGAGCAGATTGCTCATCCCCCCCAGGCTCAGGACTCATTTCTACCAGGTGGTAAAAACTGGGTAACTTTCCCTTAGGCTAAGCCTCCATTTGTGGGGGTGGGATCATAGGAGGGGAGAGAAAAAAAGGGAGAGAAGAAAGTTTTTTTTTTTTCCAAGTAGGAACTTAAAAACATGGCTATTTTACAAGGATATCTTTTCATTGCATTGATCCTTTTATTCACTTCACCTGCGTGTCAGGGAAAAAATTCAGCTCTGTACAACCTTTTAGCTAACTTTGGGGAGGCAGCTGGGTGTCTCAGGGGACTGAGGGCGAGGCCTAGAGGCGCGAGGTCCTGGTTTGGAATATGGCCTGAGTCACTTCATGGTGGTGTGGCCCTGAGCACATCCCTTACCCCCATTGCCTAGCCCATATCAATTTGCCTTCTGACAATAGACATCTCAATGGATAAAAAATCCAAGGAACTTTAAAGAGAATGGAGATTGTATTTTGAGGGCATCTCAGACTCCAAAGCTTTATACAAATCTCTGTATTCTATTGCATTTTACTCTTTGCTTTGTTTATGATTTAACTGTGTGATATTAAGTATATATTTTACTGCATTCAATAGTATTCTGTTATGCTGTTCATTTTAATGCACTGAGATTTAACTACTGTTAAATTCTGTCCCTTTTTTTTTTAAAGATAAAATTCAAGATCCCAATGGATCTGGATATTCTTCCCTCTCAGAGTTGATTTCACTGAGAGTAAGGCTTAAGTAAAAACTCTCTTCCTCTCCTTCTTATAGGAGAATTCTTCCCCTCCCCTTCCCATGTGTATCTTTGTGTGAGAAAGATTATTCTATTTGGGTTTTTTTCCTATTTCTTGGAGCATATCTTAGTACCATCAACGATTCCCCCCCCCCTCCCTTTTTCTTTCTATCTCCCCCTTTCTCCATATCCTCTTGATGCCCCAAACTTTCCCTATGCGTGATTCTTCTTACTACTCTAACGATGCATACAATTTTTGAGAGTTACACATTAATTTTCCCCAAAGTTTCTCTTGCTCTTTGTGTTTGGATGTCAAACTTTGCACAGAGCTCTGGTCTTTTCTTTACAAACACTTGGAAGAAATCTTGCCTTTTGCTGAATGAACATACTTTCCCCTGGATCCTTCCTCTATATTCACTAAAATCACGAGAAATTTCCAGCTGACTTGGGTATTTGATTCGGGATATCCCTTGCTGACCAATAATGACATAGAGTTAGGTCAGAGACTTAAAGGTATCCTTTACAAAAACTATCAGCTCTGTGACAGTGATTTGTACAGAGTGAATACTTGTGAAACGCTGGGTATAACTAGGTGCCAGAGAAAGAATCATCACCACTGATAGAGGATATGTAAAAAGAGTTGTAAATTAGACATTGGATGAGGGAGGGGATTATGACCAAACTAGAGGTAGAGGTCACAGAAAGGAAAATAAAGGATTTGGATTACATGAAATGAAGTGTCCTTTTGCACAAGCAAAATTAATGCAGCCAAAATCAGAAGGAAGACAGGGAACTGGTGGAAAATTTTGCAACAGATTACTCTGGTAAAAGCCTTATTCCTCAAATGTGTAGGAAACCTAGTCAAATGTAGAGAAATGAGAGCAATTCTCCAGTGGATCAATGATCAAAAGACATGAACAAGCAGTTTTCAGGAGAAGAAAGCAAAGCTAGGTGGCTCAGTGGATTGAGAGAGAGAGAGAGAGAGAGAGAGGATCCAAGGTGAGAGTCTGCATTCAAATCTGGCCTCAGGCACTTCTTAGCTGTGTGATCTTAGTCAATGCAGTTCATCTCAATTGACTAGACCTTGCCACTCTGCTGACTTGGAAAGTTCTGTGTTTGTTGTTGTTGTTTGACCTTTGGGGTGAGTTCTCACCCCTGAGCAGGAAGGACCACAGCCTGGGAGTTAGGCAGGAGCAGGTTCACACCTTTGTGGAATCCTCCCTGAGTAGGTGTGAACCCTTGGTGACAGGGCAGTATAAATTCGGGAGACAACTAGATGCCTCAGTATTTGGAGAGCCAGACCTGCAGACAGGAGGTCCTAGGTTCCAGTCCAGCTTCAGATACTTCCCAGCTAAGTGATCCTGAACAAGTCGCTTAACTCCCAATTGACTAGACCTTGCCATTCCACTGCTTTGGAACTTTACCAATTCCAAGAAGAAGGCAAGGGCTTAGAAAATATTGTTTTGGAGTACAGCGCAGCTGATTCCAGCCATTTTACCTGTGGAGTCCTCCAGATCAGACAGGCTGCCTGTGTCTTCCTTCCCTACTGACCGAGACAGAAGGTGAGAGGGTTGGTGGGGTTTGTGCTCGTTTGGGTCACGGTTTGACATTTGGGGTGATTTCTCAGGCCTGAGAAGGAAGGACCACAGGCTTGTATTTAGGCACCAGCTGGTTCCCTCCTTTGGGGAATCCTCCCTGAGAAGGTGTGATTCAGGAGGAGAAGCCCCTGGTCAAACAACTCCCTCAAGAGCAGGACCTGATCAAAGCCCAAAGAACCCAAATCGGCAGGAAGAGAAAGGTGTTGGAAACGATGAATGAGACCCAAAGGAACACTTCGAAGGTCCCAAGAGATGAAAAGCCCCCACAGAAGAAGATAGCCATGGACCGGGGGGACCCTATGGACGATCTCATCTGCAGCCGGCGTCCATGCCGACCTCGTCCCCCTCCCGCTCCACGCAAAAACCAGAAGATTTCTCCACTTCCACCTCAACCTCCCCAGCTCCCTGTGGAAAGGATGGAGAAGACTCCTCTGAAGGCCAAAGACGAAGATAGTCTAAAGACCCTACCTCCACTTCACTTGGCTCAGAGAGAACAGGAAGCACCCAAAAAAACAAAGATTTCCTCACATCCAGGACAACCTCTCCAGGGCCCTGTGGAAAGGACACAGAAGAGTCCTCAAAAGCCCGAGGACAAAGCAATTCCGAAGACTCAGCTACCTCCAATGGAGTTAGCTAAGAGAGAACGGGAAACACCCAAAGAACACCCATTGCCCAAGACCGGCCAGGCCAACCCTCCTCAAAAGAGGAAAACCATGCCTGTGGACCCTAATGACGATCTCATCTCCAGCTGGTTTCCATGCCCACCTCTTTGCCCTTGCCCTCCTCTCAAAAAACTGAAGATATCACCCCATGCAGTACAGACTCCCCAGGTGCTTGGGGAAAAGACTGAGAAGACTCCTAAGAAGCCCAAGGACAAAGCAATCCACAAGACTCGCCTACCGCCTATTGAGTTGGCTCAGGGAAAACCCGAAGCACCCCAAAACCAGAAGATGTCTAGAGATATACTACACCCTTCCCAGGTCCCCGTGGAAAGGGCGGTGGACACTCGTAAGATGCCCAAAGACAAAGCAAATGAAAAGCCTCAGCTACCTCCAAAGGAGTTAGCTAAGAAAGAATCTGAAGCACCCCAAAGACAGAAGATGTCTAGAGATCCAGGACAGCCTTCCCAGGTCCCCGAGGAAAGGACTGGGAAGACTCCTGTCATCTCCAAAGACCAAAATAACCAAAAGACTCTTCCTCCATTTGAGTTGGCTCAGGGAAAACTTGAAGCACCCAAAAGAGAGAAGATGTCTAGACATCCAGTAGAGCCTTCCCAGGTGCTTGGGGAAAAGACTGAGAAGACTCCTAAGAAGCCCAAGGACAAAGCAAATGAAAAGCCTCAGCTACCTCCAAAGGAGTTAGCTAAGAAAGAATCTGAAGCACCCCAAAGACAGAAGATGTTTAGAGATCCAGGACAGCCTTCCCACGTCCCCGTAGAAAGGACTGGGAAGACTCCTGTCATGTCCAAAGACCAAAATAGCCAGAAGCCTCTACTTCCACTTGAGTTGCCGCAGGGAAAACCTGAAGAACCCCCAAAACAGAAGATGTCTAGAGATGCAGTACAGCCTTCCCAGGTCCCCGAGGAAGGGACTGTGGAGACTCCTAAGAAGCCCAACGACAAAGCAATCCACAAGACTCGGCTACCTCCAATGGAGTTAGCCAAGAGAGAACCCAAAGCACCCAAGAAACACCCATTGCCCCAGGCCGGCCAGGCCAACCCTCCTCAAAAGAGGAAAGCCACCTATGTGGACCCTATTGACCATCTCATCTGCAGCCGGCTCCCTTGCCGACCTCTTCCCTCTTGCCCTCCACCCAAAAAACTGAAGATATCTCCCCATGCAGAACAGACTCCCCAGGTCCCCCTGGGCAGGACTGAGAAGAATCTTGACAAGTCCAAAGACAAAACAATTCAAAAGACTCAGCTACCTCCAGCTGCTTTGGCTCAGAGAGAACCTCAAGCACCCAAAGCACAGAAGGTATCTCCCCATCCAGTCCAGACTCCCCAGGCCCCTGTGCATAGGACTGAGCAGGCTCCTGTGAAGCCCAAAGACAAGGATAGTCAAAAGGCCCTCCTATCTCCAGTTGCCTTAGCTCAGAGAGAACCTGAAGCTCCCCCACAGCCCCTGCGGAAAGACTGGTGTCTTCAAAATTGGATTGAGAAGAAATACAGGAGTTTAACGCAGCCTTGCCAGAAAGAAGCAGACTTCACGGCCCAGCCTCAAAAAGCAGTGATCTCTCCACCCCGGGCAGCCTCAGTTCCTGCCTATCTCCTGGCCCATCCTGCCAAGAGGTCTCAAGATCCCCAAAGCTCTGCCAAGCCATGGTTGCATGGTTCATCTGACCATCGGTGCAAAATACCTAGAAACTCTCTATCCCCAAATGACCAGCAATTGGCCCAGGAGCCCACAGTTGCTTCCCTGCAAGTTACTCGGGATGTTCTGGCCAGATCACTCCCCAGACAACAGCCATTCGGTAAGGACATGCAACCTGTCCTCCCACAGGAGTCAGGTGCCGACATACCCCACATTCCTTCTCAGGACAGAAATCCAAAGGCCCTGACCCCAAATCTTCAACTCAGTATTCTGTATGAGGATCTCCAACTTTCTGACACAGATGAAGAAGAAGAGGAGGAGAAAGAGGTGGAGAATAAATGAAGAAACACAAAGAGCAGAAGATTTGCCATCTTGGGATATGGGGATGTCTGGGCTCTTGCAGGGGGAGAGGAGACAAGATGATGACATTTGGGAGCCATCTCATATTCCTGGCAAGGTGCTTCAAAAATCATTTTACTTGAGATCCCACTTAGTGACCTGGACTTTCCATCTTACCCTCCCTCTCCTAGTTCTTCAATGCATTGATCAAGCAGGTCTTCATCCATTATCTGCAGGTTTAACATGTCTCCCCGCAAGACTATGTACTCCCTAAGGACAGAGAGGCTCCAACCTTGGGACCTTCTCAGCGCCCAATTGCTTATTCTTCTACCCCACCGGACCCAGTAGCAGCTTTTTCTGCATCCATTGAAAGAATCATGGGATTTTGTTGGTTTGCTTGTTGATAGGGTCAATTATGTGGGTGGTTTTCCTAATATTGAACCAGCCCTGCATCCCTGGTATCAATCCCACTTGCTCATGGTGAATGACCCTTCTGATCACTTGCTGGAGTCTTTTTGCTAGTATCCTATTTAAGATTTGTGCATCTATATTCATTAGGGAGATTGGTCTATCGTTGTCTTTCTCTGTTTTTTGACCTGCCTGGCTTTGGAATCAGTACCATGTGTGTGTCATGAAAGGAAGTTGGTAGAACCCCCTCTTTGCTTATTATGTCAAATAGTTTGTATAGTATCGGGATGAGCTGTTCTTTGAATGTTTGATAGAATTCACTTGTGAATCCATCAGGCCCTGGGGATTTTTTCTTAGGGAGTTCTTTGCTGGCCTGTTGGATTTCATTTTCTGACATGGGATTATTTCAGAATTCTCTTTCTTCTTCTGTTAGTCTAGTGTAAAAATGGAGATTGAATCCAGGACTCCAGTCCCCAGAAGTCCTTGCTCACTTCCCAGAATGCTTTGTAATCGCACTGAATTCTCACCTGAAGGTCTCTTTCCTACTTCCCCTTCAGAGCAGACTCATCTCATGATGTGAGAGAAATTTGAATGGGCCTCTCGGCCCACCTAGCACCTGCTTCTCTTACTTGTATATTCTTCAATTCCTGATCTTAAATAAAACTCTAAACATATAATACTCCTGGCAGAGAGAAACTAATTTCTACCTGCCTCAGTTTCCCCCTAAATTTTAGTCTTACAGTTTGGCTTCACCACTTCGGGAAAATGAAATATCTCAATCTGCTGATTCTTTTTTCTACTAAGTTCGGCTTTTAATAGCTACTGCCTAGAAAATTTTTTAAGCCACGTTTCTCCAAGATGCTTTTTTAGAAAACCATCTTGATCAGCTCCTGCCTGCAGCCATCCCCTTCAAACATTCTTGATTCAATAGCCATCACCTGGTCACAGCCCTCCTGGCCCAGCTACTGTTGCCTGTAATCTGGACCTGTTTCATTGATATTGCTCACCTGGTCCTGGCCCTGCCGACCCCGGTGCTCTCTCTCTCACTGTCTCTCTCTGCCTCTCTCTCTCTCTTTGTCTCTGTCTCTGTCTCTGCCTCTCTCTTCCTCTCCCTCTCTCTCCCTCTCTGTCTCTCTCTGTCTTTCTCTGTCTGTCTCTCTCTGTCTCTCTGTCTCTCTGTCTCTCTCTCTGTCTCTCTCTCTCTCTCTGTCTCTCTCTCTCAATCACCTGGTCCCTGTTTAACCCAGATCGAGATCACCTGCTGACCCGCCTGCTCAGCAGACTCTAGCCTTGGAGCAGATTGCTCATCCCCCCCAGGCTCAGGACTCATTTCTACCAGGTGGTAAAAACTGGGTAACTTTCCCTTAGGCTAAGCCTCCATTTGTGGGGGTGGGATCATAGGAGGGGAGAGAAAAAAAGGGAGAGAAGAAAGTTTTTTTTTTCCAAGTAGGAACTTAAAAACATGGCTATTTTACAAGGATATCTTTTCATTGCATTGATCCTTTTATTCACTTCACCTGCGTGTCAGGGAAAAAATTCAGCTCTGTACAACCTTTTAGCTAACTTTGGGGAGGCAGCTGGGTGTCTCAGGGGACTGAGGGCGAGGCCTAGAGGCGCGAGGTCCTGGTTTGGAATATGGCCTGAGTCACTTCATGGTGGTGTGGCCCTGAGCACATCCCTTACCCCCATTGCCTAGCCCATATCAATTTGCCTTCTGACAATAGACATCTCAATGGATAAAAAATCCAAGGAACTTTAAAGAGAATGGAGATTGTATTTTGAGGGCATCTCAGACTCCAAAGCTTTATACAAATCTCTGTATTCTATTGCATTTTACTCTTTGCTTTGTTTATGATTTAACTGTGTGATATTAAGTATATATTTTACTGCATTCAATAGTATTCTGTTATGCTGTTCATTTTAATGCACTGAGATTTAACTACTGTTAAATTCTGTCCCTTTTTTTTTTAAAGATAAAATTCAAGATCCCAATGGATCTGGATATTCTTCCCTCTCAGAGTTGATTTCACTGAGAGTAAGGCTTAAGTAAAAACTCTCTTCCTCTCCTTCTTATAGGAGAATTCTTCCCCTCCCCTTCCCATGTGTATCTTTGTGTGAGAAAGATTATTCTATTTGGGTTTTTTTCCTATTTCTTGGAGCATATCTTAGTACCATCAACGATTCCCCCCCCTCCCTTTTTCTTTCTATCTCCCCCTTTCTCCATATCCTCTTGATGCCCCAAACTTTCCCTATGCGTGATTCTTCTTACTACTCTAACGATGCATACAATTTTTGAGAGTTACACATTAATTTTCCCCAAAGTTTCTCTTGCTCTTTGTGTTTGGATGTCAAACTTTGCACAGAGCTCTGGTCTTTTCTTTACAAACACTTGGAAGAAATCTTGCCTTTTGCTGAATGAACATACTTTCCCCTGGATCCTTCCTCTATATTCACTAAAATCACGAGAAATTTCCAGCTGACTTGGGTATTTGATTCGGGATATCCCTTGCTGACCAATAATGACATAGAGTTAGGTCAGAGACTTAAAGGTATCCTTTACAAAAACTATCAGCTCTGTGACAGTGATTTGTACAGAGTGAATACTTGTGAAACGCTGGGTATAACTAGGTGCCAGAGAAAGAATCATCACCACTGATAGAGGATATGTAAAAAGAGTTGTAAATTAGACATTGGATGAGGGAGGGGATTATGACCAAACTAGAGGTAGAGGTCACAGAAAGGAAAATAAAGGATTTGGATTACATGAAATGAAGTGTCCTTTTGCACAAGCAAAATTAATGCAGCCAAAATCAGAAGGAAGACAGGGAACTGGTGGAAAATTTTGCAACAGATTACTCTGGTAAAAGCCTTATTCCTCAAATGTGTAGGAAACCTAGTCAAATGTAGAGAAATGAGAGCAATTCTCCAGTGGATCAATGATCAAAAGACATGAACAAGCAGTTTTCAGGAGAAGAAAGCAAAGCTAGGTGGCTCAGTGGATTGAGAGAGAGAGAGAGAGAGAGAGAGAGAGAGGATCCAAGGTGAGAGTCTGCATTCAAATCTGGCCTCAGGCACTTCTTAGCTGTGTGATCTTAGTCAATGCAGTTCATCTCAATTGACTAGACCTTGCCACTCTGCTGACTTGGAAAGTTCTGTGTTTGTTGTTGTTGTTTGACCTTTGGGGTGAGTTCTCACCCCTGAGCAGGAAGGACCACAGCCTGGGAGTTAGGCAGGAGCAGGTTCACACCTTTGTGGAATCCTCCCTGAGTAGGTGTGAACCCTTGGTGACAGGGCAGTATAAATTCGGGAGACAACTAGATGCCTCAGTATTTGGAGAGCCAGACCTGCAGACAGGAGGTCCTAGGTTCCAGTCCAGCTTCAGATACTTCCCAGCTAAGTGATCCTGAACAAGTCGCTTAACTCCCAATTGACTAGACCTTGCCATTCCACTGCTTTGGAACTTTACCAATTCCAAGAAGAAGGCAAGGGCTTAGAAAATATTGTTTTGGAGTACAGCGCAGCTGATTCCAGCCATTTTACCTGTGGAGTCCTCCAGATCAGACAGGCTGCCTGTGTCTTCCTTCCCTACTGACCGAGACAGAAGGTGAGAGGGTTGGTGGGGTTTGTGCTCGTTTGGGTCACGGTTTGACATTTGGGGTGATTTCTCAGGCCTGAGAAGGAAGGACCACAGGCTTGTATTTAGGCACCAGCTGGTTCCCTCCTTTGGGGAATCCTCCCTGAGAAGGTGTGATTCAGGAGGAGAAGCCCCTGGTCAAACAACTCCCTCAAGAGCAGGACCTGATCAAAGCCCAAAGAACCCAAATCGGCAGGAAGAGAAAGGTGTTGGAAACGATGAATGAGACCCAAAGGAACACTTCGAAGGTCCCAAGAGATGAAAAGCCCCCACAGAAGAAGATAGCCATGGACCGGGGGGACCCTATGGACGATCTCATCTGCAGCCGGCGTCCATGCCGACCTCGTCCCCCTCCCGCTCCACGCAAAAACCAGAAGATTTCTCCACTTCCACCTCAACCTCCCCAGCTCCCTGTGGAAAGGATGGAGAAGACTCCTCTGAAGGCCAAAGACGAAGATAGTCTAAAGACCCTACCTCCACTTCACTTGGCTCAGAGAGAACAGGAAGCACCCAAAAAAACAAAGATTTCCTCACATCCAGGACAACCTCTCCAGGGCCCTGTGGAAAGGACACAGAAGAGTCCTCAAAAGCCCGAGGACAAAGCAATTCCGAAGACTCAGCTACCTCCAATGGAGTTAGCTAAGAGAGAACGGGAAACACCCAAAGAACACCCATTGCCCAAGACCGGCCAGGCCAACCCTCCTCAAAAGAGGAAAACCATGCCTGTGGACCCTAAGGACGATCTCATCTCCAGCTGGTTTCCATGCCCACCTCTTTGCCCTTGCCCTCCTCTCAAAACACTGAAGATATCACCCCATGCAGTACAGACTCCCCAGGTGCTTGGGGAAAAGACTGAGAAGACTCCCAAGAAGCCCAAGGACAAAGCAATCCACAAGACTCGCCTACCGCCACTTGAGTTGGCTCAGGGAAAACCCGAAGCACCCCAAAACCAGAAGATGTCTAGAGATATACTACACCCTTCCCAGGTCCCCATGGAAAGGGCTGTGGAGACTCCTAAGAAGCCCAAAGACAAAGCAAATGAAAAGCCTCAGCTACCTCCAAAGGAGTTAGCTAAGAAAGAATCTGAAGCACCCCAAAGACAGAAGATGTCTAGAGATCCAGGACAGCCTTCCCAGGTCCCCGAGGAAAGGACTGGGAAGACTCCTGTCATCTCCAAAGACCAAAATAACCAAAAGACTCTTCCTCCATTTGAGTTGGCTCAGGGAAAACTTGAAGCACCCAAAAGAGAGAAGATGTCTAGACATCCAGTAGAGCCTTCCCAGGTGCTTGGGGAAAAGACTGAGAAGACTCCCAAGAAGCCCAAGGACAAAGCAATCCACAAGACTCGCCTACCGCCTATTGAGTTGGCTCAGGGAAAACCCGAAGCACCCCAAAACCAGAAGATGTCTAGAGATCCACTACACCCTTCCCAGGTCCCCGTGGAAAGGGCTGTGGACACTCGTAAGATGCCCAAAGACAAAGCAAATGAAAAGCCTCAGCTACCTCCAAAGGAGTTAGCTAAGAAAGAATCTGAAGTACCCCAAAGACAGAAGATGTCTAGAGATCCAGGACAGCCTTCCCAGGTCCCCGAGGAAAGGACTGGGAAGACTCCTGTCATCTCCAAAGACCAAAATAACCAAAAGACTCTTCCTCCATTTGAGTTGGCTCAGGGAAAACTTGAAGCACCCAAAAGAGAGAAGATGTCTAGACATCCAGTAGAGCCTTCCCAGGTGCTTGGGGAAAAGACTGAGAAGACTCCTAAGAAGCCCAAGGACAAAGCAAATGAAAAGCCTCAGCTACCTCCAAAGGAGTTAGCTAAGAAAGAATCTGAAGCACCCCAAAGACAGAAGATGTTTAGAGATCCAGTACAACCTTCCCACGTCCCCGTAGAAAGGACTGGGAAGACTCCTGTCATGTCCAAAGACCAAAATAGCCAGAAGCCTCTACTTCCACTTGAGTTGCCGCAGGGAAAACCTGAAGAACCCCCAAAACAGAAGATGTCTAGAGATGCAGTACAGCCTTCCCAGGTCCCCGAGGAAGGGACTGTGGAGACTCCTAAGAAGCCCAACGACAAAGCAATCCACAAGACTCGGCTACCTCCAATGGAGTTAGCCAAGAGAGAACCCAAAGCACCCAAGAAACACCCATTGCCCCAGGCCGGCCAGGCCAACCCTCCTCAAAAGAGGAAAGCCACCTATGTGGACCCTATTGACCATCTCATCTGCAGCCGGCTCCCTTGCCGACCTCTTCCCTCTTGCCCTCCACCCAAAAAACTGAAGATATCTCCCCATGCAGAACAGACTCCCCAGGTCCCCCTGGGCAGGACTGAGAAGAATCTTGACAAGTCCAAAGACAAAACAATTCAAAAGACTCAGCTACCTCCAGCTGCTTTGGCTCAGAGAGAACCTCAAGCACCCAAAGCACAGAAGGTATCTCCCCATCCAGTCCAGACTCCCCAGGCCCCTGTGCATAGGACTGAGCAGGCTCCTGTGAAGCCCAAAGACAAGGATAGTCAAAAGGCCCTCCTATCTCCAGTTGCCTTAGCTCAGAGAGAACCTGAAGCTCCCCCACAGCCCCTGCGGAAAGACTGGTGTCTTCAAAATTGGATTGAGAAGAAATACAGGAGTTTAACGCAGCCTTGCCAGAAAGAAGCAGACTTCACGGCCCAGCCTCAAAAAGCAGTGATCTCTCCACCCCGGGCAGCCTCAGTTCCTGCCTATCTCCTGGCCCATCCTGCCAAGAGGTCTCAAGATCCCCAAAGCTCTGCCAAGCCATGGTTGCATGGTTCATCTGACCATCGGTGCAAAATACCTAGAAACTCTCTATCCCCAAATGACCAGCAATTGGCCCAGGAGCCCACAGTTGCTTCCCTGCAAGTTACTCGGGATGTTCTGGCCAGATCACTCCCCAGACAACAGCCATTCGGTAAGGACATGCAACCTGTCCTCCCACAGGAGTCAGGTGCCGACATACCCCACATTCCTTCTCAGGACAGAAATCCAAAGGCCCTGACCCCAAATCTTCAACTCAGTATTCTGTATGAGGATCTCCAACTTTCTGACACAGATGAAGAAGAAGAGGAGGAGAAAGAGGTGGAGAATAAATGAAGAAACACAAAGAGCAGAAGATTTGCCATCTTGGGATATGGGGATGTCTGGGCTCTTGCAGGGGGAGAGGAGACAAGATGATGACATTTGGGAGCCATCTCATATTCCTGGCAAGGTGCTTCAAAAATCATTTTACTTGAGATCCCACTTAGTGACCTGGACTTTCCATCTTACCCTCCCTCTCCTAGTTCTTCAATGCATTGATCAAGCAGGTCTTCATCCATTATCTGCAGGTTTAACATGTCTCCCCGCAAGACTATGTACTCCCTAAGGACAGAGAGGCTCCAACCTTGGGACCTTCTCAGCGCCCAATTGCTTATTCTTCTACCCCACCGGACCCAGTAGCAGCTTTTTCTGCATCCATTGAAAGAATCATGGGATTTTGTTGGTTTGCTTGTTGATAGGGTCAATTATGTGGGTGGTTTTCCTAATATTGAACCAGCCCTGCATCCCTGGTATCAATCCCACTTGCTCATGGTGAATGACCCTTCTGATCACTTGCTGGAGTCTTTTTGCTAGTATCCTATTTAAGATTTGTGCATCTATATTCATTAGGGAGATTGGTCTATCGTTGTCTTTCTCTGTTTTTTGACCTGCCTGGCTTTGGAATCAGTACCATGTGTGTGTCATGAAAGGAAGTTGGTAGAACCCCCTCTTTGCTTATTATGTCAAATAGTTTGTATAGTATCGGGATGAGCTGTTCTTTGAATGTTTGATAGAATTCACTTGTGAATCCATCAGGCCCTGGGGATTTTTTCTTAGGGAGTTCTTTGCTGGCCTGTTGGATTTCATTTTCTGACATGGGATTATTTCAGAATTCTCTTTCTTCTTCTGTTAGTCTAGTGTAAAAATGGAGATTGAATCCAGGACTCCAGTCCCCAGAAGTCCTTGCTCACTTCCCAGAATGCTTTGTAATCGCACTGAATTCTCACCTGAAGGTCTCTTTCCTACTTCCCCTTCAGAGCAGACTCATCTCATGATGTGAGAGAAATTTGAATGGGCCTCTCGGCCCACCTAGCACCTGCTTCTCTTACTTGTATATTCTTCAATTCCTGATCTTAAATAAAACTCTAAACATATAATACTCCTGGCAGAGAGAAACTAATTTCTACCTGCCTCAGTTTCCCCCTAAATTTTAGTCTTACAGTTTGGCTTCACCACTTCGGGAAAATGAAATATCTCAATCTGCTGATTCTTTTTTCTACTAAGTTCGGCTTTTAATAGCTACTGCCTAGAAAATTTTTTAAGCCACGTTTCTCCAAGATGCTTTTTTAGAAAACCATCTTGATCAGCTCCTGCCTGCAGCCATCCCCTTCAGACATTCTTGATTCAATAGCGATCACCTGGTCACAGCCCTCCTGGCCCAGCTACTGTTGCCTGTAATCTGGACCGGTTTCATTGATATTGCTCACCTGGTCCTGGCCCTGCCGACCCCGGTGCTCTCTCTCTCACTGTCTCTCTCTGCCTCTCTCTCTCTCTTTGTCTCTGTCTCTGTCTCTGCCTCTCTCTTCCTCTCCCTCTCTCTCCCTCTCTGTCTCTCTCTGTCTTTCTCTGTCTGTCTCTCTCTGTCTCTCTGTCTCTCTCTCTGTCTCTCTCTCTGTCTCTCTCTCTCTCTCTGTCTCTCTCTCTCAATCACCTGGTCCCTGTTTAACCCAGATCGAGATCACCTGCTGACCCGCCTGCTCAGCAGACTCTAGCCTTGGAGCAGATTGCTCATCCCCCCCAGGCTCAGGACTCATTTCTACCAGGTGGTAAAAACTGGGTAACTTTCCCTTAGGCTAAGCCTCCATTTGTGGGGGTGGGATCATAGGAGGGGAGAGAAAAAAAGGGAGAGAAGAAAGTTTTTTTTTTTCCAAGTAGGAACTTAAAAACATGGCTATTTTACAAGGATATCTTTTCATTGCATTGATCCTTTTATTCACTTCACCTGCGTGTCAGGGAAAAAATTCAGCTCTGTACAACCTTTTAGCTAACTTTGGGGAGGCAGCTGGGTGTCTCAGGGGACTGAGGGCGAGGCCTAGAGGCGCGAGGTCCTGGTTTGGAATATGGCCTGAGTCACTTCATGGTGGTGTGGCCCTGAGCACATCCCTTACCCCCATTGCCTAGCCCATATCAATTTGCCTTCTGACAATAGACATCTCAATGGATAAAAAATCCAAGGAACTTTAAAGAGAATGGAGATTGTATTTTGAGGGCATCTCAGACTCCAAAGCTTTATACAAATCTCTGTATTCTATTGCATTTTACTCTTTGCTTTGTTTATGATTTAACTGTGTGATATTAAGTATATATTTTACTGCATTCAATAGTATTCTGTTATGCTGTTCATTTTAATGCACTGAGATTTAACTACTGTTAAATTCTGTCCCTTTTTTTTTTAAAGATAAAATTCAAGATCCCAATGGATCTGGATATTCTTCCCTCTCAGAGTTGATTTCACTGAGAGTAAGGCTTAAGTAAAAACTCTCTTCCTCTCCTTCTTATAGGAGAATTCTTCCCCTCCCCTTCCCATGTGTATCTTTGTGTGAGAAAGATTATTCTATTTGGGTTTTTTTCCTATTTCTTGGAGCATATCTTAGTACCATCAACGATTCCCCCCCCCTCCCTTTTTCTTTCTATCTCCCCCTTTCTCCATATCCTCTTGATGCCCCAAACTTTCCCTATGCGTGATTCTTCTTACTACTCTAACGATGCATACAATTTTTGAGAGTTACACATTAATTTTCCCCAAAGTTTCTCTTGCTCTTTGTGTTTGGATGTCAAACTTTGCACAGAGCTCTGGTCTTTTCTTTACAAACACTTGGAAGAAATCTTGCCTTTTGCTGAATGAACATACTTTCCCCTGGATCCTTCCTCTATATTCACTAAAATCACGAGAAATTTCCAGCTGACTTGGGTATTTGATTCGGGATATCCCTTGCTGACCAATAATGACATAGAGTTAGGTCAGAGACTTAAAGGTATCCTTTACAAAAACTATCAGCTCTGTGACAGTGATTTGTACAGAGTGAATACTTGTGAAACGCTGGGTATAACTAGGTGCCAGAGAAAGAATCATCACCACTGATAGAGGATATGTAAAAAGAGTTGTAAATTAGACATTGGATGAGGGAGGGGATTATGACCAAACTAGAGGTAGAGGTCACAGAAAGGAAAATAAAGGATTTGGATTACATGAAATGAAGTGTCCTTTTGCACAAGCAAAATTAATGCAGCCAAAATCAGAAGGAAGACAGGGAACTGGTGGAAAATTTTGCAACAGATTACTCTGGTAAAAGCCTTATTCCTCAAATGTGTAGGAAACCTAGTCAAATGTAGAGAAATGAGAGCAATTCTCCAGTGGATCAATGATCAAAAGACATGAACAAGCAGTTTTCAGGAGAAGAAAGCAAAGCTAGGTGGCTCAGTGGATTGAGAGAGAGAGAGAGAGAGAGAGAGAGAGAGAGGATCCAAGGTGAGAGTCTGCATTCAAATCTGGCCTCAGGCACTTCTTAGCTGTGTGATCTTAGTCAATGCAGTTCATCTCAATTGACTAGACCTTGCCACTCTGCTGACTTGGAAAGTTCTGTGTTTGTTGTTGTTGTTTGACCTTTGGGGTGAGTTCTCACCCCTGAGCAGGAAGGACCACAGCCTGGGAGTTAGGCAGGAGCAGGTTCACACCTTTGTGGAATCCTCCCTGAGTAGGTGTGAACCCTTGGTGACAGGGCAGTATAAATTCGGGAGACAACTAGATGCCTCAGTATTTGGAGAGCCAGACCTGCAGACAGGAGGTCCTAGGTTCCAGTCCAGCTTCAGATACTTCCCAGCTAAGTGATCCTGAACAAGTCGCTTAACTCCCAATTGACTAGACCTTGCCATTCCACTGCTTTGGAACTTTACCAATTCCAAGAAGAAGGCAAGGGCTTAGAAAATATTGTTTTGGAGTACAGCGCAGCTGATTCCAGCCATTTTACCTGTGGAGTCCTCCAGATCAGACAGGCTGCCTGTGTCTTCCTTCCCTACTGACCGAGACAGAAGGTGAGAGGGTTGGTGGGGTTTGTGCTCGTTTGGGTCACGGTTTGACATTTGGGGTGATTTCTCAGGCCTGAGAAGGAAGGACCACAGGCTTGTATTTAGGCACCAGCTGGTTCCCTCCTTTGGGGAATCCTCCCTGAGAAGGTGTGATTCAGGAGGAGAAGCCCCTGGTCAAACAACTCCCTCAAGAGCAGGACCTGATCAAAGCCCAAAGAACCCAAATCGGCAGGAAGAGAAAGGTGTTGGAAACGATGAATGAGACCCAAAGGAACACTTCGAAGGTCCCAAGAGATGAAAAGCCCCCACAGAAGAAGATAGCCATGGACCGGGGGGACCCTATGGACGATCTCATCTGCAGCCGGCGTCCATGCCGACCTCGTCCCCCTCCCGCTCCACGCAAAAACCAGAAGATTTCTCCACTTCCACCTCAACCTCCCCAGCTCCCTGTGGAAAGGATGGAGAAGACTCCTCTGAAGGCCAAAGACGAAGATAGTCTAAAGACCCTACCTCCACTTCACTTGGCTCAGAGAGAACAGGAAGCACCCAAAAAAACAAAGATTTCCTCACATCCAGGACAACCTCTCCAGGGCCCTGTGGAAAGGACACAGAAGAGTCCTCAAAAGCCCGAGGACAAAGCAATTCCGAAGACTCAGCTACCTCCAATGGAGTTAGCTAAGAGAGAACGGGAAACACCCAAAGAACACCCATTGCCCAAGACCGGCCAGGCCAACCCTCCTCAAAAGAGGAAAACCATGCCTGTGGACCCTAATGACGATCTCATCTCCAGCTGGTTTCCATGCCCACCTCTTTGCCCTTGCCCTCCTCTCAAAAAACTGAAGATATCACCCCATGCAGTACAGACTCCCCAGGTGCTTGGGGAAAAGACTGAGAAGACTCCTAAGAAGCCCAAGGACAAAGCAATCCACAAGACTCGCCTACCGCCTATTGAGTTGGCTCAGGGAAAACCCGAAGCACCCCAAAACCAGAAGATGTCTAGAGATATACTACACCCTTCCCAGGTCCCCGTGGAAAGGGCGGTGGACACTCGTAAGATGCCCAAAGACAAAGCAAATGAAAAGCCTCAGCTACCTCCAAAGGAGTTAGCTAAGAAAGAATCTGAAGCACCCCAAAGACAGAAGATGTCTAGAGATCCAGGACAGCCTTCCCAGGTCCCCGAGGAAAGGACTGGGAAGACTCCTGTCATCTCCAAAGACCAAAATAACCAAAAGACTCTTCCTCCATTTGAGTTGGCTCAGGGAAAACTTGAAGCACCCAAAAGAGAGAAGATGTCTAGACATCCAGTAGAGCCTTCCCAGGTGCTTGGGGAAAAGACTGAGAAGACTCCCAAGAAGCCCAAGGACAAAGCAATCCACAAGACTCGCCTACCGCCTATTGAGTTGGCTCAGGGAAAACCCGAAGCACCCCAAAACCAGAAGATGTCTAGAGATCCACTACACCCTTCCCAGGTCCCCGTGGAAAGGGCTGTGGACACTCGTAAGATGCCCAAAGACAAAGCAAATGAAAAGCCTCAGCTACCTCCAAAGGAGTTAGCTAAGAAAGAATCTGAAGTACCCCAAAGACAGAAGATGTCTAGAGATCCAGGACAGCCTTCCCAGGTCCCCGAGGAAAGGACTGGGAAGACTCCTGTCATCTCCAAAGACCAAAATAACCAAAAGACTCTTCCTCCATTTGAGTTGGCTCAGGGAAAACTTGAAGCACCCAAAAGAGAGAAGATGTCTAGACATCCAGTAGAGCCTTCCCAGGTGCTTGGGGAAAAGACTGAGAAGACTCCTAAGAAGCCCAAGGACAAAGCAAATGAAAAGCCTCAGCTACCTCCAAAGGAGTTAGCTAAGAAAGAATCTGAAGCACCCCAAAGACAGAAGATGTTTAGAGATCCAGGACAGCCTTCCCACGTCCCCGTAGAAAGGACTGGGAAGACTCCTGTCATGTCCAAAGACCAAAATAGCCAGAAGCCTCTACTTCCACTTGAGTTGCCGCAGGGAAAACCTGAAGAACCCCCAAAACAGAAGATGTCTAGAGATGCAGTACAGCCTTCCCAGGTCCCCGAGGAAGGGACTGTGGAGACTCCTAAGAAGCCCAACGACAAAGCAATCCACAAGACTCGGCTACCTCCAATGGAGTTAGCCAAGAGAGAACCCAAAGCACCCAAGAAACACCCATTGCCCCAGGCCGGCCAGGCCAACCCTCCTCAAAAGAGGAAAGCCACCTATGTGGACCCTATTGACCATCTCATCTGCAGCCGGCTCCCTTGCCGACCTCTTCCCTCTTGCCCTCCACCCAAAAAACTGAAGATATCTCCCCATGCAGAACAGACTCCCCAGGTCCCCCTGGGCAGGACTGAGAAGAATCTTGACAAGTCCAAAGACAAAACAATTCAAAAGACTCAGCTACCTCCAGCTGCTTTGGCTCAGAGAGAACCTCAAGCACCCAAAGCACAGAAGGTATCTCCCCATCCAGTCCAGACTCCCCAGGCCCCTGTGCATAGGACTGAGCAGGCTCCTGTGAAGCCCAAAGACAAGGATAGTCAAAAGGCCCTCCTATCTCCAGTTGCCTTAGCTCAGAGAGAACCTGAAGCTCCCCCACAGCCCCTGCGGAAAGACTGGTGTCTTCAAAATTGGATTGAGAAGAAATACAGGAGTTTAACGCAGCCTTGCCAGAAAGAAGCAGACTTCACGGCCCAGCCTCAAAAAGCAGTGATCTCTCCACCCCGGGCAGCCTCAGTTCCTGCCTATCTCCTGGCCCATCCTGCCAAGAGGTCTCAAGATCCCCAAAGCTCTGCCAAGCCATGGTTGCATGGTTCATCTGACCATCGGTGCAAAATACCTAGAAACTCTCTATCCCCAAATGACCAGCAATTGGCCCAGGAGCCCACAGTTGCTTCCCTGCAAGTTACTCGGGATGTTCTGGCCAGATCACTCCCCAGACAACAGCCATTCGGTAAGGACATGCAACCTGTCCTCCCACAGGAGTCAGGTGCCGACATACCCCACATTCCTTCTCAGGACAGAAATCCAAAGGCCCTGACCCCAAATCTTCAACTCAGTATTCTGTATGAGGATCTCCAACTTTCTGACACAGATGAAGAAGAAGAGGAGGAGAAAGAGGTGGAGAATAAATGAAGAAACACAAAGAGCAGAAGATTTGCCATCTTGGGATATGGGGATGTCTGGGCTCTTGCAGGGGGAGAGGAGACAAGATGATGACATTTGGGAGCCATCTCATATTCCTGGCAAGGTGCTTCAAAAATCATTTTACTTGAGATCCCACTTAGTGACCTGGACTTTCCATCTTACCCTCCCTCTCCTAGTTCTTCAATGCATTGATCAAGCAGGTCTTCATCCATTATCTGCAGGTTTAACATGTCTCCCCGCAAGACTATGTACTCCCTAAGGACAGAGAGGCTCCAACCTTGGGACCTTCTCAGCGCCCAATTGCTTATTCTTCTACCCCACCGGACCCAGTAGCAGCTTTTTCTGCATCCATTGAAAGAATCATGGGATTTTGTTGGTTTGCTTGTTGATAGGGTCAATTATGTGGGTGGTTTTCCTAATATTGAACCAGCCCTGCATCCCTGGTATCAATCCCACTTGCTCATGGTGAATGACCCTTCTGATCACTTGCTGGAGTCTTTTTGCTAGTATCCTATTTAAGATTTGTGCATCTATATTCATTAGGGAGATTGGTCTATCGTTGTCTTTCTCTGTTTTTTGACCTGCCTGGCTTTGGAATCAGTACCATGTGTGTGTCATGAAAGGAAGTTGGTAGAACCCCCTCTTTGCTTATTATGTCAAATAGTTTGTATAGTATCGGGATGAGCTGTTCTTTGAATGTTTGATAGAATTCACTTGTGAATCCATCAGGCCCTGGGGATTTTTTCTTAGGGAGTTCTTTGCTGGCCTGTTGGATTTCATTTTCTGACATGGGATTATTTCAGAATTCTCTTTCTTCTTCTGTTAGTCTAGTGTAAAAATGGAGATTGAATCCAGGACTCCAGTCCCCAGAAGTCCTTGCTCACTTCCCAGAATGCTTTGTAATCGCACTGAATTCTCACCTGAAGGTCTCTTTCCTACTTCCCCTTCAGAGCAGACTCATCTCATGATGTGAGAGAAATTTGAATGGGCCTCTCGGCCCACCTAGCACCTGCTTCTCTTACTTGTATATTCTTCAATTCCTGATCTTAAATAAAACTCTAAACATATAATACTCCTGGCAGAGAGAAACTAATTTCTACCTGCCTCAGTTTCCCCCTAAATTTTAGTCTTACAGTTTGGCTTCACCACTTCGGGAAAATGAAATATCTCAATCTGCTGATTCTTTTTTCTACTAAGTTCGGCTTTTAATAGCTACTGCCTAGAAAATTTTTTAAGCCACGTTTCTCCAAGATGCTTTTTTAGAAAACCATCTTGATCAGCTCCTGCCTGCAGCCATCCCCTTCAGACATTCTTGATTCAATAGCGATCACCTGGTCACAGCCCTCCTGGCCCAGCTACTGTTGCCTGTAATCTGGACCGGTTTCATTGATATTGCTCACCTGGTCCTGGCCCTGCCGACCCCGGTGCTCTCTCTCTCACTGTCTCTCTCTGCCTCTCTCTCTCTCTTTGTCTCTGTCTCTGTCTCTGCCTCTCTCTTCCTCTCCCTCTCTCTCCCTCTCTGTCTCTCTCTGTCTTTCTCTGTCTGTCTCTCTCTGTCTCTCTGTCTCTCTCTCTGTCTCTCTCTCTCTCTCTGTCTCTCTCTCTCAATCACCTGGTCCCTGTTTAACCCAGATCGAGATCACCTGCTGACCCGCCTGCTCAGCAGACTCTAGCCTTGGAGCAGATTGCTCATCCCCCCCAGGCTCAGGACTCATTTCTACCAGGTGGTAAAAACTGGGTAACTTTCCCTTAGGCTAAGCCTCCATTTGTGGGGGTGGGATCATAGGAGGGGAGAGAAAAAAAGGGAGAGAAGAAAGTTTTTTTTTTTCCAAGTAGGAACTTAAAAACATGGCTATTTTACAAGGATATCTTTTAATTGCATTGATCCTTTTATTCACTTCACCTGCGTGTCAGGGAAAAAATTCAGCTCTGTACAACCTTTTAGCTAACTTTGGGGAGGCAGCTGGGTGTCTCAGGGGACTGAGGGCGAGGCCTAGAGGCGCGAGGTCCTGGTTTGGAATATGGCCTGAGTCACTTCATGGTGGTGTGGCCCTGAGCACATCCCTTACCCCCATTGCCTAGCCCATATCAATTTGCCTTCTGACAATAGACATCTCAATGGATAAAAAATCCAAGGAACTTTAAAGAGAATGGAGATTGTATTTTGAGGGCATCTCAGACTCCAAAGCTTTATACAAATCTCTGTATTCTATTGCATTTTACTCTTTGCTTTGTTTATGATTTAACTGTGTGATATTAAGTATATATTTTACTGCATTCAATAGTATTCTGTTATGCTGTTCATTTTAATGCACTGAGATTTAACTACTGTTAAATTCTGTCCCTTTTTTTTTTAAAGATAAAATTCAAGATCCCAATGGATCTGGATATTCTTCCCTCTCAGAGTTGATTTCACTGAGAGTAAGGCTTAAGTAAAAACTCTCTTCCTCTCCTTCTTATAGGAGAATTCTTCCCCTCCCCTTCCCATGTGTATCTTTGTGTGAGAAAGATTATTCTATTTGGGTTTTTTTCCTATTTCTTGGAGCATATCTTAGTACCATCAACGATTCCCCCCCCTCCCTTTTTCTTTCTATCTCCCCCTTTCTCCATATCCTCTTGATGCCCCAAACTTTCCCTATGCGTGATTCTTCTTACTACTCTAACGATGCATACAATTTTTGAGAGTTACACATTAATTTTCCCCAAAGTTTCTCTTGCTCTTTGTGTTTGGATGTCAAACTTTGCACAGAGCTCTGGTCTTTTCTTTACAAACACTTGGAAGAAATCTTGCCTTTTGCTGAATGAACATACTTTCCCCTGGATCCTTCCTCTATATTCACTAAAATCACGAGAAATTTCCAGCTGACTTGGGTATTTGATTCGGGATATCCCTTGCTGACCAATAATGACATAGAGTTAGGTCAGAGACTTAAAGGTATCCTTTACAAAAACTATCAGCTCTGTGACAGTGATTTGTACAGAGTGAATACTTGTGAAACGCTGGGTATAACTAGGTGCCAGAGAAAGAATCATCACCACTGATAGAGGATATGTAAAAAGAGTTGTAAATTAGACATTGGATGAGGGAGGGGATTATGACCAAACTAGAGGTAGAGGTCACAGAAAGGAAAATAAAGGATTTGGATTACATGAAATGAAGTGTCCTTTTGCACAAGCAAAATTAATGCAGCCAAAATCAGAAGGAAGACAGGGAACTGGTGGAAAATTTTGCAACAGATTACTCTGGTAAAAGCCTTATTCCTCAAATGTGTAGGAAACCTAGTCAAATGTAGAGAAATGAGAGCAATTCTCCAGTGGATCAATGATCAAAAGACATGAACAAGCAGTTTTCAGGAGAAGAAAGCAAAGCTAGGTGGCTCAGTGGATTGAGAGAGAGAGAGAGAGAGAGAGAGGATCCAAGGTGAGAGTCTGCATTCAAATCTGGCCTCAGGCACTTCTTAGCTGTGTGATCTTAGTCAATGCAGTTCATCTCAATTGACTAGACCTTGCCACTCTGCTGACTTGGAAAGTTCTGTGTTTGTTGTTGTTGTTTGACCTTTGGGGTGAGTTCTCACCCCTGAGCAGGAAGGACCACAGCCTGGGAGTTAGGCAGGAGCAGGTTCACACCTTTGTGGAATCCTCCCTGAGTAGGTGTGAACCCTTGGTGACAGGGCAGTATAAATTCGGGAGACAACTAGATGCCTCAGTATTTGGAGAGCCAGACCTGCAGACAGGAGGTCCTAGGTTCCAGTCCAGCTTCAGATACTTCCCAGCTAAGTGATCCTGAACAAGTCGCTTAACTCCCAATTGACTAGACCTTGCCATTCCACTGCTTTGGAACTTTACCAATTCCAAGAAGAAGGCAAGGGCTTAGAAAATATTGTTTTGGAGTACAGCGCAGCTGATTCCAGCCATTTTACCTGTGGAGTCCTCCAGATCAGACAGGCTGCCTGTGTCTTCCTTCCCTACTGACCGAGACAGAAGGTGAGAGGGTTGGTGGGGTTTGTGCTCGTTTGGGTCACGGTTTGACATTTGGGGTGATTTCTCAGGCCTGAGAAGGAAGGACCACAGGCTTGTATTTAGGCACCAGCTGGTTCCCTCCTTTGGGGAATCCTCCCTGAGAAGGTGTGATTCAGGAGGAGAAGCCCCTGGTCAAACAACTCCCTCAAGAGCAGGACCTGATCAAAGCCCAAAGAACCCAAATCGGCAGGAAGAGAAAGGTGTTGGAAACGATGAATGAGACCCAAAGGAACACTTCGAAGGTCCCAAGAGATGAAAAGCCCCCACAGAAGAAGATAGCCATGGACCGGGGGGACCCTATGGACGATCTCATCTGCAGCCGGCGTCCATGCCGACCTCGTCCCCCTCCCGCTCCACGCAAAAACCAGAAGATTTCTCCACTTCCACCTCAACCTCCCCAGCTCCCTGTGGAAAGGATGGAGAAGACTCCTCTGAAGGCCAAAGACGAAGATAGTCTAAAGACCCTACCTCCACTTCACTTGGCTCAGAGAGAACAGGAAGCACCCAAAAAAACAAAGATTTCCTCACATCCAGGACAACCTCTCCAGGGCCCTGTGGAAAGGACACAGAAGAGTCCTCAAAAGCCCGAGGACAAAGCAATTCCGAAGACTCAGCTACCTCCAATGGAGGTAGCTAAGAGAGAACGGGAAACACCCAAAGAACACCCATTGCCCAAGACCGGCCAGGCCAACCCTCCTCAAAAGAGGAAAACCATGCCTGTGGACCCTAATGACGATCTCATCTCCAGCTGGTTTCCATGCCCACCTCTTTGCCCTTGCCCTCCTCTCAAAAAACTGAAGATATCACCCCATGCAGTACAGACTCCCCAGGTGCTTGGGGAAAAGACTGAGAAGACTCCTAAGAAGCCCAAGGACAAAGCAATCCACAAGACTCGCCTACCGCCTATTGAGTTGGCTCAGGGAAAACCCGAAGCACCCCAAAACCAGAAGATGTCTAGAGATATACTACACCCTTCCCAGGTCCCCGTGGAAAGGGCGGTGGACACTCGTAAGATGCCCAAAGACAAAGCAAATGAAAAGCCTCAGCTACCTCCAAAGGAGTTAGCTAAGAAAGAATCTGAAGCACCCCAAAGACAGAAGATGTCTAGAGATCCAGGACAGCCTTCCCAGGTCCCCGAGGAAAGGACTGGGAAGACTCCTGTCATCTCCAAAGACCAAAATAACCAAAAGACTCTTCCTCCATTTGAGTTGGCTCAGGGAAAACTTGAAGCACCCAAAAGAGAGAAGATGTCTAGACATCCAGTAGAGCCTTCCCAGGTGCTTGGGGAAAAGACTGAGAAGACTCCCAAGAAGCCCAAGGACAAAGCAATCCACAAGACTCGCCTACCGCCTATTGAGTTGGCTCAGGGAAAACCCGAAGCACCCCAAAACCAGAAGATGTCTAGAGATCCACTACACCCTTCCCAGGTCCCCGTGGAAAGGGCTGTGGACACTCGTAAGATGCCCAAAGACAAAGCAAATGAAAAGCCTCAGCTACCTCCAAAGGAGTTAGCTAAGAAAGAATCTGAAGTACCCCAAAGACAGAAGATGTCTAGAGATCCAGGACAGCCTTCCCAGGTCCCCGAGGAAAGGACTGGGAAGACTCCTGTCATCTCCAAAGACCAAAATAACCAAAAGACTCTTCCTCCATTTGAGTTGGCTCAGGGAAAACTTGAAGCACCCAAAAGAGAGAAGATGTCTAGACATCCAGTAGAGCCTTCCCAGGTGCTTGGGGAAAAGACTGAGAAGACTCCTAAGAAGCCCAAGGACAAAGCAAATGAAAAGCCTCAGCTACCTCCAAAGGAGTTAGCTAAGAAAGAATCTGAAGCACCCCAAAGACAGAAGATGTTTAGAGATCCAGTACAACCTTCCCACGTCCCCGTAGAAAGGACTGGGAAGACTCCTGTCATGTCCAAAGACCAAAATAGCCAGAAGCCTCTACTTCCACTTGAGTTGCCGCAGGGAAAACCTGAAGAACCCCCAAAACAGAAGATGTCTAGAGATGCAGTACAGCCTTCCCAGGTCCCCGAGGAAGGGACTGTGGAGACTCCTAAGAAGCCCAACGACAAAGCAATCCACAAGACTCGGCTACCTCCAATGGAGTTAGCCAAGAGAGAACCCAAAGCACCCAAGAAACACCCATTGCCCCAGGCCGGCCAAGCCAACCCTCCTCAAAAGAGGAAAGCCACCTATGTGGACCCTATTGACCATCTCATCTGCAGCCGGCTCCCTTGCCGACCTCTTCCCTCTTGCCCTCCACCCAAAAAACTGAAGATATCTCCCCATGCAGAACAGACTCCCCAGGTCCCCCTGGGCAGGACTGAGAAGAATCTTGACAAGTCCAAAGACAAAACAATTCAAAAGACTCAGCTACCTCCAGCTGCTTTGGCTCAGAGAGAACCTCAAGCACCCAAAGCACAGAAGGTATCTCCCCATCCAGTCCAGACTCCCCAGGCCCCTGTGCATAGGACTGAGCAGGCTCCTGTGAAGCCCAAAGACAAGGATAGTCAAAAGGCCCTCCTATCTCCAGTTGCCTTAGCTCAGAGAGAACCTGAAGCTCCCCCACAGCCCCTGCGGAAAGACTGGTGTCTTCAAAATTGGATTGAGAAGAAATACAGGAGTTTAACGCAGCCTTGCCAGAAAGAAGCAGACTTCACGGCCCAGCCTCAAAAAGCAGTGATCTCTCCACCCCGGGCAGCCTCAGTTCCTGCCTATCTCCTGGCCCATCCTGCCAAGAGGTCTCAAGATCCCCAAAGCTCTGCCAAGCCATGGTTGCATGGTTCATCTGACCATCGGTGCAAAATACCTAGAAACTCTCTATCCCCAAATGACCAGCAATTGGCCCAGGAGCCCACAGTTGCTTCCCTGCAAGTTACTCGGGATGTTCTGGCCAGATCACTCCCCAGACAACAGCCATTCGGTAAGGACATGCAACCTGTCCTCCCACAGGAGTCAGGTGCCGACATACCCCACATTCCTTCTCAGGACAGAAATCCAAAGGCCCTGACCCCAAATCTTCAACTCAGTATTCTGTATGAGGATCTCCAACTTTCTGACACAGATGAAGAAGAAGAGGAGGAGAAAGAGGTGGAGAATAAATGAAGAAACACAAAGAGCAGAAGATTTGCCATCTTGGGATATGGGGATGTCTGGGCTCTTGCAGGGGGAGAGGAGACAAGATGATGACATTTGGGAGCCATCTCATATTCCTGGCAAGGTGCTTCAAAAATCATTTTACTTGAGATCCCACTTAGTGACCTGGACTTTCCATCTTACCCTCCCTCTCCTAGTTCTTCAATGCATTGATCAAGCAGGTCTTCATCCATTATCTGCAGGTTTAACATGTCTCCCCGCAAGACTATGTACTCCCTAAGGACAGAGAGGCTCCAACCTTGGGACCTTCTCAGCGCCCAATTGCTTATTCTTCTACCCCACCGGACCCAGTAGCAGCTTTTTCTGCATCCATTGAAAGAATCATGGGATTTTGTTGGTTTGCTTGTTGATAGGGTCAATTATGTGGGTGGTTTTCCTAATATTGAACCAGCCCTGCATCCCTGGTATCAATCCCACTTGCTCATGGTGAATGACCCTTCTGATCACTTGCTGGAGTCTTTTTGCTAGTATCCTATTTAAGATTTGTGCATCTATATTCATTAGGGAGATTGGTCTATCGTTGCCTTTCTCTGTTTTTTGACCTGCCTGGCTTTGGAATCAGTACCATGTGTGTGTCATGAAAGGAAGTTGGTAGAACCCCCTCTTTGCTTATTATGTCAAATAGTTTGTATAGTATCGGGATGAGCTGTTCTTTGAATGTTTGATAGAATTCACTTGTGAATCCATCAGGCCCTGGGGATTTTTTCTTAGGGAGTTCTTTGCTGGCCTGTTGGATTTCATTTTCTGACATGGGATTATTTCAGAATTCTCTTTCTTCTTCTGTTAGTCTAGTGTAAAAATGGAGATTGAATCCAGGACTCCAGTCCCCAGAAGTCCTTGCTCACTTCCCAGAATGCTTTGTAATCGCACTGAATTCTCACCTGAAGGTCTCTTTCCTACTTCCCCTTCAGAGCAGACTCATCTCATGATGTGAGAGAAATTTGAATGGGCCTCTCGGCCCACCTAGCACCTGCTTCTCTTACTTGTATATTCTTCAATTCCTGATCTTAAATAAAACTCTAAACATATAATACTCCTGGCAGAGAGAAACTAATTTCTACCTGCCTCAGTTTCCCCCTAAATTTTAGTCTTACAGTTTGGCTTCACCACTTCGGGAAAATGAAATATCTCAATCTGCTGATTCTTTTTTCTACTAAGTTCGGCTTTTAATAGCTACTGCCTAGAAAATTTTTTAAGCCACGTTTCTCCAAGATGCTTTTTTAGAAAACCATCTTGATCAGCTCCTGCCTGCAGCCATCCCCTTCAGACATTCTTGATTCAATAGCGATCACCTGGTCACAGCCCTCCTGGCCCAGCTACTGTTGCCTGTAATCTGGACCGGTTTCATTGATATTGCTCACCTGGTCCTGGCCCTGCCGACCCCGGTGCTCTCTCTCTCACTGTCTCTCTCTGCCTCTCTCTCTCTCTTTGTCTCTGTCTCTGTCTCTGCCTCTCTCTTCCTCTCCCTCTCTCTCCCTCTCTGTCTCTCTCTGTCTTTCTCTGTCTGTCTCTCTCTGTCTCTCTGTCTCTCTGTCTCTCTCTCTGTCTCTCTCTCTCTCTCTGTCTCTCTCTCTCAATCACCTGGTCCCTGTTTAACCCAGATCGAGATCACCTGCTGACCCGCCTGCTCAGCAGACTCTAGCCTTGGAGCAGATTGCTCATCCCCCCCAGGCTCAGGACTCATTTCTACCAGGTGGTAAAAACTGGGTAACTTTCCCTTAGGCTAAGCCTCCATTTGTGGGGGTGGGATCATAGGAGGGGAGAGAAAAAAAGGGAGAGAAGAAAGTTTTTTTTTTTTCCAAGTAGGAACTTAAAAACATGGCTATTTTACAAGGATATCTTTTAATTGCATTGATCCTTTTATTCACTTCACCTGCGTGTCAGGGGAAAATTTCAGCTCTGTACAACCTTTTAGCTAACTTTGGGGAGGCAGCTGGGTGTCTCAGGGGACTGAGGCCGAGGCCTAGAGTTGCGAGGTCCTGGTTTGGAATATGGCCTGAGTCACTTCATGGTGGTGTGGCCCTGAGCACATCCCTTACCCCCATTGCCTAGCCCATATCAATTTGCCTTCTGACAATAGACATCTCAATGGATAAAAAATCCAAGGAACTTTAAAGAGAATGGAGATTGTATTTTGAGGGCATCTCAGACTCCAAAGCTTTATACAAATCTCTGTATTCTATTGCATTTTACTCTTTGCTTTGTTTATGATTTAACTGTGTGATATTAAGTTTATATTTTACTGCATTCAATAGTATTCTGTTATGCTGTTCATTTTAATGCACTGAGTTTTTAACTACTGTTAAATTCTGTCCCTTTTTTTTATAGATAAAATTCAAGATCCCAATGGATCTGGATATTCTTCCCTCTCAGAGTTGATTTCACTGAGAGTAAGGCTTAAGTAAAAACTCTCTTCCTCTCCTTCTTATAGGAGAATTCTTCCCCTCCCCTTCCCATGTGTATCTTTGTGTGAGAAAGATTATTCTATTTGGGTTTTTTTCCTATTTCTTGGAGCATATCTTAGTACCATCAACGATTCCCCCCCCTCCCTTTTTCTTTCTATCTCCCCCTTTCTCCATATCCTCTTGATGCCCCAAACTTTCCCTATGCGTGATTCTTCTTACTACTCTAACGATGCATACAATTTTTGAGAGTTACACATTAATTTTCCCCAAAGTTTCTCTTGCTCTTTGTGTTTGGATGTCAAACTTTGCACAGAGCTCTGGTCTTTTCTTTACAAACACTTGGAAGAAATCTTGCCTTTTGCTGAATGAACATACTTTCCCCTGGATCCTTCCTCTATATTCACTAAAATCACGAGAAATTTCCAGCTGACTTGGGTATTTGATTCGGGATATCCCTTGCTGACCAATAATGACATAGAGTTAGGTCAGAGACTTAAAGGTATCCTTTACAAAAACTATCAGCTCTGTGACAGTGATTTGTACAGAGTGAATACTTGTGAAACGCTGGGTATAACTAGGTGCCAGAGAAAGAATCATCACCACTGATAGAGGATATGTAAAAAGAGTTGTAAATTAGACATTGGATGAGGGAGGGGATTATGACCAAACTAGAGGTAGAGGTCACAGAAAGGAAAATAAAGGATTTGGATTACATGAAATGAAGTGTCCTTTTGCACAAGCAAAATTAATGCAGCCAAAATCAGAAGGAAGACAGGGAACTGGTGGAAAATTTTGCAACAGATTACTCTGGTAAAAGCCTTATTCCTCAAATGTGTAGGAAACCTAGTCAAATGTAGAGAAATGAGAGCAATTCTCCAGTGGATCAATGATCAAAAGACATGAACAAGCAGTTTTCAGGAGAAGAAAGCAAAGCTAGGTGGCTCAGTGGATTGAGAGAGAGAGAGAGAGAGAGAGAGGATCCAAGGTGAGAGTCTGCATTCAAATCTGGCCTCAGGCACTTCTTAGCTGTGTGATCTTAGTCAATGCAGTTCATCTCAATTGACTAGACCTTGCCACTCTGCTGACTTGGAAAGTTCTGTGTTTGTTGTTGTTGTTTGACCTTTGGGGTGAGTTCTCACCCCTGAGCAGGAAGGACCACAGCCTGGGAGTTAGGCAGGAGCAGGTTCACACCTTTGTGGAATCCTCCCTGAGTAGGTGTGAACCCTTGGTGACAGGGCAGTATAAATTCGGGAGACAACTAGATGCCTCAGTATTTGGAGAGCCAGACCTGCAGACAGGAGGTCCTAGGTTCCAGTCCAGCTTCAGATACTTCCCAGCTAAGTGATCCTGAACAAGTCGCTTAACTCCCAATTGACTAGACCTTGCCATTCCACTGCTTTGGAACTTTACCAATTCCAAGAAGAAGGCAAGGGCTTAGAAAATATTGTTTTGGAGTACAGCGCAGCTGATTCCAGCCATTTTACCTGTGGAGTCCTCCAGATCAGACAGGCTGCCTGTGTCTTCCTTCCCTACTGACCGAGACAGAAGGTGAGAGGGTTGGTGGGGTTTGTGCTCGTTTGGGTCACGGTTTGACATTTGGGGTGATTTCTCAGGCCTGAGAAGGAAGGACCACAGGCTTGTATTTAGGCACCAGCTGGTTCCCTCCTTTGGGGAATCCTCCCTGAGAAGGTGTGATTCAGGAGGAGAAGCCCCTGGTCAAACAACTCCCTCAAGAGCAGGACCTGATCAAAGCCCAAAGAACCCAAATCGGCAGGAAGAGAAAGGTGTTGGAAACGATGAATGAGACCCAAAGGAACACTTCGAAGGTCCCAAGAGATGAAAAGCCCCCACAGAAGAAGATAGCCATGGACCGGGGGGACCCTATGGACGATCTCATCTGCAGCCGGCGTCCATGCCGACCTCGTCCCCCTCCCGCTCCACGCAAAAACCAGAAGATTTCTCCACTTCCACCTCAACCTCCCCAGCTCCCTGTGGAAAGGATGGAGAAGACTCCTCTGAAGGCCAAAGACGAAGATAGTCTAAAGACCCTACCTCCACTTCACTTGGCTCAGAGAGAACAGGAAGCACCCAAAAAAACAAAGATTTCCTCACATCCAGGACAACCTCTCCAGGGCCCTGTGGAAAGGACACAGAAGAGTCCTCAAAAGCCCGAGGACAAAGCAATTCCGAAGACTCAGCTACCTCCAATGGAGTTAGCTAAGAGAGAACGGGAAACACCCAAAGAACACCCATTGCCCAAGACCGGCCAGGCCAACCCTCCTCAAAAGAGGAAAACCATGCCTGTGGACCCTAATGACGATCTCATCTCCAGCTGGTTTCCATGCCCACCTCTTTGCCCTTGCCCTCCTCTCAAAAAACTGAAGATATCACCCCATGCAGTACAGACTCCCCAGGTGCTTGGGGAAAAGACTGAGAAGACTCCTAAGAAGCCCAAGGACAAAGCAATCCACAAGACTCGCCTACCGCCTATTGAGTTGGCTCAGGGAAAACCCGAAGCACCCCAAAACCAGAAGATGTCTAGAGATATACTACACCCTTCCCAGGTCCCCGTGGAAAGGGCGGTGGACACTCGTAAGATGCCCAAAGACAAAGCAAATGAAAAGCCTCAGCTACCTCCAAAGGAGTTAGCTAAGAAAGAATCTGAAGCACCCCAAAGACAGAAGATGTCTAGAGATCCAGGACAGCCTTCCCAGGTCCCCGAGGAAAGGACTGGGAAGACTCCTGTCATCTCCAAAGACCAAAATAACCAAAAGACTCTTCCTCCATTTGAGTTGGCTCAGGGAAAACTTGAAGCACCCAAAAGAGAGAAGATGTCTAGACATCCAGTAGAGCCTTCCCAGGTGCTTGGGGAAAAGACTGAGAAGACTCCCAAGAAGCCCAAGGACAAAGCAATCCACAAGACTCGCCTACCGCCTATTGAGTTGGCTCAGGGAAAACCCGAAGCACCCCAAAACCAGAAGATGTCTAGAGATCCACTACACCCTTCCCAGGTCCCCGTGGAAAGGGCTGTGGACACTCGTAAGATGCCCAAAGACAAAGCAAATGAAAAGCCTCAGCTACCTCCAAAGGAGTTAGCTAAGAAAGAATCTGAAGTACCCCAAAGACAGAAGATGTCTAGAGATCCAGGACAGCCTTCCCAGGTCCCCGAGGAAAGGACTGGGAAGACTCCTGTCATCTCCAAAGACCAAAATAACCAAAAGACTCTTCCTCCATTTGAGTTGGCTCAGGGAAAACTTGAAGCACCCAAAAGAGAGAAGATGTCTAGACATCCAGTAGAGCCTTCCCAGGTGCTTGGGGAAAAGACTGAGAAGACTCCTAAGAAGCCCAAGGACAAAGCAAATGAAAAGCCTCAGCTACCTCCAAAGGAGTTAGCTAAGAAAGAATCTGAAGCACCCCAAAGACAGAAGATGTTTAGAGATCCAGGACAGCCTTCCCACGTCCCCGTAGAAAGGACTGGGAAGACTCCTGTCATGTCCAAAGACCAAAATAGCCAGAAGCCTCTACTTCCACTTGAGTTGCCGCAGGGAAAACCTGAAGAACCCCCAAAACAGAAGATGTCTAGAGATGCAGTACAGCCTTCCCAGGTCCCCGAGGAAGGGACTGTGGAGACTCCTAAGAAGCCCAACGACAAAGCAATCCACAAGACTCGGCTACCTCCAATGGAGTTAGCCAAGAGAGAACCCAAAGCACCCAAGAAACACCCATTGCCCCAGGCCGGCCAGGCCAACCCTCCTCAAAAGAGGAAAGCCACCTATGTGGACCCTATTGACCATCTCATCTGCAGCCGGCTCCCTTGCCGACCTCTTCCCTCTTGCCCTCCACCCAAAAAACTGAAGATATCTCCCCATGCAGAACAGACTCCCCAGGTCCCCCTGGGCAGGACTGAGAAGAATCTTGACAAGTCCAAAGACAAAACAATTCAAAAGACTCAGCTACCTCCAGCTGCTTTGGCTCAGAGAGAACCTCAAGCACCCAAAGCACAGAAGGTATCTCCCCATCCAGTCCAGACTCCCCAGGCCCCTGTGCATAGCACTGAGCAGGCTCCTGTGAAGCCCAAAGACAAGGATAGTCAAAAGGCCCTCCTATCTCCAGTTGCCTTAGCTCAGAGAGAACCTGAAGCTCCCCCACAGCCCCTGCGGAAAGACTGGTGTCTTCAAAATTGGATTGAGAAGAAATACAGGAGTTTAACGCAGCCTTGCCAGAAAGAAGCAGACTTCACGGCCCAGCCTCAAAAAGCAGTGATCTCTCCACCCCGGGCAGCCTCAGTTCCTGCCTATCTCCTGGCCCATCCTGCCAAGAGGTCTCAAGATCCCCAAAGCTCTGCCAAGCCATGGTTGCATGGTTCATCTGACCATCGGTGCAAAATACCTAGAAACTCTCTATCCCCAAATGACCAGCAATTGGCCCAGGAGCCCACAGTTGCTTCCCTGCAAGTTACTCGGGATGTTCTGGCCAGATCACTCCCCAGACAACAGCCATTCGGTAAGGACATGCAACCTGTCCTCCCACAGGAGTCAGGTGCCGACATACCCCACATTCCTTCTCAGGACAGAAATCCAAAGGCCCTGACCCCAAATCTTCAACTCAGTATTCTGTATGAGGATCTCCAACTTTCTGACACAGATGAAGAAGAAGAGGAGGAGAAAGAGGTGGAGAATAAATGAAGAAACACAAAGAGCAGAAGATTTGCCATCTTGGGATATGGGGATGTCTGGGCTCTTGCAGGGGGAGAGGAGACAAGATGATGACATTTGGGAGCCATCTCATATTCCTGGCAAGGTGCTTCAAAAATCATTTTACTTGAGATCCCACTTAGTGACCTGGACTTTCCATCTTACCCTCCCTCTCCTAGTTCTTCAATGCATTGATCAAGCAGGTCTTCATCCATTATCTGCAGGTTTAACATGTCTCCCCGCAAGACTATGTACTCCCTAAGGACAGAGAGGCTCCAACCTTGGGACCTTCTCAGCGCCCAATTGCTTATTCTTCTACCCCACCGGACCCAGTAGCAGCTTTTTCTGCATCCATTGAAAGAATCATGGGATTTTGTTGGTTTGCTTGTTGATAGGGTCAATTATGTGGGTGGTTTTCCTAATATTGAACCAGCCCTGCATCCCTGGTATCAATCCCACTTGCTCATGGTGAATGACCCTTCTGATCACTTGCTGGAGTCTTTTTGCTAGTATCCTATTTAAGATTTGTGCATCTATATTCATTAGGGAGATTGGTCTATCGTTGTCTTTCTCTGTTTTTTGACCTGCCTGGCTTTGGAATCAGTACCATGTGTGTGTCATGAAAGGAAGTTGGTAGAACCCCCTCTTTGCTTATTATGTCAAATAGTTTGTATAGTATCGGGATGAGCTGTTCTTTGAATGTTTGATAGAATTCACTTGTGAATCCATCAGGCCCTGGGGATTTTTTCTTAGGGAGTTCTTTGCTGGCCTGTTGGATTTCATTTTCTGACATGGGATTATTTCAGAATTCTCTTTCTTCTTCTGTTAGTCTAGTGTAAAAATGGAGATTGAATCCAGGACTCCAGTCCCCAGAAGTCCTTGCTCACTTCCCAGAATGCTTTGTAATCGCACTGAATTCTCACCTGAAGGTCTCTTTCCTACTTCCCCTTCAGAGCAGACTCATCTCATGATGTGAGAGAAATTTGAATGGGCCTCTCGGCCCACCTAGCACCTGCTTCTCTTACTTGTATATTCTTCAATTCCTGATCTTAAATAAAACTCTAAACATATAATACTCCTGGCAGAGAGAAACTAATTTCTACCTGCCTCAGTTTCCCCCTAAATTTTAGTCTTACAGTTTGGCTTCACCACTTCGGGAAAATGAAATATCTCAATCTGCTGATTCTTTTTTCTACTAAGTTCGGCTTTTAATAGCTACTGCCTAGAAAATTTTTTAAGCCACGTTTCTCCAAGATGCTTTTTTAGAAAACCATCTTGATCAGCTCCTGCCTGCAGCCATCCCCTTCAGACATTCTTGATTCAATAGCCATCACCTGGTCACAGCCCTCCTGGCCCAGCTACTGTTGCCTGTAATCTGGACCGGTTTCATTGATATTGCTCACCTGGTCCTGGCCCTGCCGACCCCGGTGCTCTCTCTCTCACTGTCTCTCTCTGCCTCTCTCTCTCTCTTTGTCTCTGTCTCTGTCTCTGCCTCTCTCTTCCTCTCCCTCTCTCTCCCTCTCTGTCTCTCTCTGTCTTTCTCTGTCTGTCTCTCTCTGTCTCTCTGTCTCTCTGTCTCTCTCTCTGTCTCTCTCTCTCTCTCTGTCTCTCTCTCTCAATCACCTGGTCCCTGTTTAACCCAGATCGAGATCACCTGCTGACCCGCCTGCTCAGCAGACTCTAGCCTTGGAGCAGATTGCTCATCCCCCCCAGGCTCAGGACTCATTTCTACCAGGTGGTAAAAACTGGGTAACTTTCCCTTAGGCTAAGCCTCCATTTGTGGGGGTGGGATCATAGGAGGGGAGAGAAAAAAAGGGAGAGAAGAAAGTTTTTTTTTTTTCCAAGTAGGAACTTAAAAACATGGCTATTTTACAAGGATATCTTTTCATTGCATTGATCCTTTTATTCACTTCACCTGCGTGTCAGGGAAAAAATTCAGCTCTGTACAACCTTTTAGCTAACTTTGGGGAGGCAGCTGGGTGTCTCAGGGGACTGAGGGCGAGGCCTAGAGGCGCGAGGTCCTGGTTTGGAATATGGCCTGAGTCACTTCATGGTGGTGTGGCCCTGAGCACATCCCTTACCCCCATTGCCTAGCCCATATCAATTTGCCTTCTGACAATAGACATCTCAATGGATAAAAAATCCAAGGAACTTTAAAGAGAATGGAGATTGTATTTTGAGGGCATCTCAGACTCCAAAGCTTTATACAAATCTCTGTATTCTATTGCATTTTACTCTTTGCTTTGTTTATGATTTAACTGTGTGATATTAAGTATATATTTTACTGCATTCAATAGTATTCTGTTATGCTGTTCATTTTAATGCACTGAGATTTAACTACTGTTAAATTCTGTCCCTTTTTTTTTTAAAGATAAAATTCAAGATCCCAATGGATCTGGATATTCTTCCCTCTCAGAGTTGATTTCACTGAGAGTAAGGCTTAAGTAAAAACTCTCTTCCTCTCCTTCTTATAGGAGAATTCTTCCCCTCCCCTTCCCATGTGTATCTTTGTGTGAGAAAGATTATTCTATTTGGGTTTTTTTCCTATTTCTTGGAGCATATCTTAGTACCATCAACGATTCCCCCCCCCCTCCCTTTTTCTTTCTATCTCCCCCTTTCTCCATATCCTCTTGATGCCCCAAACTTTCCCTATGCGTGATTCTTCTTACTACTCTAACGATGCATACAATTTTTGAGAGTTACACATTAATTTTCCCCAAAGTTTCTCTTGCTCTTTGTGTTTGGATGTCAAACTTTGCACAGAGCTCTGGTCTTTTCTTTACAAACACTTGGAAGAAATCTTGCCTTTTGCTGAATGAACATACTTTCCCCTGGATCCTTCCTCTATATTCACTAAAATCACGAGAAATTTCCAGCTGACTTGGGTATTTGATTCGGGATATCCCTTGCTGACCAATAATGACATAGAGTTAGGTCAGAGACTTAAAGGTATCCTTTACAAAAACTATCAGCTCTGTGACAGTGATTTGTACAGAGTGAATACTTGTGAAACGCTGGGTATAACTAGGTGCCAGAGAAAGAATCATCACCACTGATAGAGGATATGTAAAAAGAGTTGTAAATTAGACATTGGATGAGGGAGGGGATTATGACCAAACTAGAGGTAGAGGTCACAGAAAGGAAAATAAAGGATTTGGATTACATGAAATGAAGTGTCCTTTTGCACAAGCAAAATTAATGCAGCCAAAATCAGAAGGAAGACAGGGAACTGGTGGAAAATTTTGCAACAGATTACTCTGGTAAAAGCCTTATTCCTCAAATGTGTAGGAAACCTAGTCAAATGTAGAGAAATGAGAGCAATTCTCCAGTGGATCAATGATCAAAAGACATGAACAAGCAGTTTTCAGGAGAAGAAAGCAAAGCTAGGTGGCTCAGTGGATTGAGAGAGAGAGAGAGAGAGAGAGAGGATCCAAGGTGAGAGTCTGCATTCAAATCTGGCCTCAGGCACTTCTTAGCTGTGTGATCTTAGTCAATGCAGTTCATCTCAATTGACTAGACCTTGCCACTCTGCTGACTTGGAAAGTTCTGTGTTTGTTGTTGTTGTTTGACCTTTGGGGTGAGTTCTCACCCCTGAGCAGGAAGGACCACAGCCTGGGAGTTAGGCAGGAGCAGGTTCACACCTTTGTGGAATCCTCCCTGAGTAGGTGTGAACCCTTGGTGACAGGGCAGTATAAATTCGGGAGACAACTAGATGCCTCAGTATTTGGAGAGCCAGACCTGCAGACAGGAGGTCCTAGGTTCCAGTCCAGCTTCAGATACTTCCCAGCTAAGTGATCCTGAACAAGTCGCTTAACTCCCAATTGACTAGACCTTGCCATTCCACTGCTTTGGAACTTTACCAATTCCAAGAAGAAGGCAAGGGCTTAGAAAATATTGTTTTGGAGTACAGCGCAGCTGATTCCAGCCATTTTACCTGTGGAGTCCTCCAGATCAGACAGGCTGCCTGTGTCTTCCTTCCCTACTGACCGAGACAGAAGGTGAGAGGGTTGGTGGGGTTTGTGCTCGTTTGGGTCACGGTTTGACATTTGGGGTGATTTCTCAGGCCTGAGAAGGAAGGACCACAGGCTTGTATTTAGGCACCAGCTGGTTCCCTCCTTTGGGGAATCCTCCCTGAGAAGGTGTGATTCAGGAGGAGAAGCCCCTGGTCAAACAACTCCCTCAAGAGCAGGACCTGATCAAAGCCCAAAGAACCCAAATCGGCAGGAAGAGAAAGGTGTTGGAAACGATGAATGAGACCCAAAGGAACACTTCGAAGGTCCCAAGAGATGAAAAGCCCCCACAGAAGAAGATAGCCATGGACCGGGGGGACCCTATGGACGATCTCATCTGCAGCCGGCGTCCATGCCGACCTCGTCCCCCTCCCGCTCCACGCAAAAACCAGAAGATTTCTCCACTTCCACCTCAACCTCCCCAGCTCCCTGTGGAAAGGATGGAGAAGACTCCTCTGAAGGCCAAAGACGAAGATAGTCTAAAGACCCTACCTCCACTTCACTTGGCTCAGAGAGAACAGGAAGCACCCAAAAAAACAAAGATTTCCTCACATCCAGGACAACCTCTCCAGGGCCCTGTGGAAAGGACACAGAAGAGTCCTCAAAAGCCCGAGGACAAAGCAATTCCGAAGACTCAGCTACCTCCAATGGAGTTAGCTAAGAGAGAACGGGAAACACCCAAAGAACACCCATTGCCCAAGACCGGCCAGGCCAACCCTCCTCAAAAGAGGAAAACCATGCCTGTGGACCCTAATGACGATCTCATCTCCAGCTGGTTTCCATGCCCACCTCTTTGCCCTTGCCCTCCTCTCAAAAAACTGAAGATATCACCCCATGCAGTACAGACTCCCCAGGTGCTTGGGGAAAAGACTGAGAAGACTCCTAAGAAGCCCAAGGACAAAGCAATCCACAAGACTCGCCTACCGCCTATTGAGTTGGCTCAGGGAAAACCCGAAGCACCCCAAAACCAGAAGATGTCTAGAGATATACTACACCCTTCCCAGGTCCCCGTGGAAAGGGCGGTGGACACTCGTAAGATGCCCAAAGACAAAGCAAATGAAAAGCCTCAGCTACCTCCAAAGGAGTTAGCTAAGAAAGAATCTGAAGCACCCCAAAGACAGAAGATGTCTAGAGATCCAGGACAGCCTTCCCAGGTCCCCGAGGAAAGGACTGGGAAGACTCCTGTCATCTCCAAAGACCAAAATAACCAAAAGACTCTTCCTCCATTTGAGTTGGCTCAGGGAAAACTTGAAGCACCCAAAAGAGAGAAGATGTCTAGACATCCAGTAGAGCCTTCCCAGGTGCTTGGGGAAAAGACTGAGAAGACTCCCAAGAAGCCCAAGGACAAAGCAATCCACAAGACTCGCCTACCGCCTATTGAGTTGGCTCAGGGAAAACCCGAAGCACCCCAAAACCAGAAGATGTCTAGAGATCCACTACACCCTTCCCAGGTCCCCGTGGAAAGGGCTGTGGACACTCGTAAGATGCCCAAAGACAAAGCAAATGAAAAGCCTCAGCTACCTCCAAAGGAGTTAGCTAAGAAAGAATCTGAAGTACCCCAAAGACAGAAGATGTCTAGAGATCCAGGACAGCCTTCCCAGGTCCCCGAGGAAAGGACTGGGAAGACTCCTGTCATCTCCAAAGACCAAAATAACCAAAAGACTCTTCCTCCATTTGAGTTGGCTCAGGGAAAACTTGAAGCACCCAAAAGAGAGAAGATGTCTAGACATCCAGTAGAGCCTTCCCAGGTGCTTGGGGAAAAGACTGAGAAGACTCCTAAGAAGCCCAAGGACAAAGCAAATGAAAAGCCTCAGCTACCTCCAAAGGAGTTAGCTAAGAAAGAATCTGAAGCACCCCAAAGACAGAAGATGTTTAGAGATCCAGGACAGCCTTCCCACGTCCCCGTAGAAAGGACTGGGAAGACTCCTGTCATGTCCAAAGACCAAAATAGCCAGAAGCCTCTACTTCCACTTGAGTTGCCGCAGGGAAAACCTGAAGAACCCCCAAAACAGAAGATGTCTAGAGATGCAGTACAGCCTTCCCAGGTCCCCGAGGAAGGGACTGTGGAGACTCCTAAGAAGCCCAACGACAAAGCAATCCACAAGACTCGGCTACCTCCAATGGAGTTAGCCAAGAGAGAACCCAAAGCACCCAAGAAACACCCATTGCCCCAGGCCGGCCAGGCCAACCCTCCTCAAAAGAGGAAAGCCACCTATGTGGACCCTATTGACCATCTCATCTGCAGCCGGCTCCCTTGCCGACCTCTTCCCTCTTGCCCTCCACCCAAAAAACTGAAGATATCTCCCCATGCAGAACAGACTCCCCAGGTCCCCCTGGGCAGGACTGAGAAGAATCTTGACAAGTCCAAAGACAAAACAATTCAAAAGACTCAGCTACCTCCAGCTGCTTTGGCTCAGAGAGAACCTCAAGCACCCAAAGCACAGAAGGTATCTCCCCATCCAGTCCAGACTCCCCAGGCCCCTGTGCATAGGACTGAGCAGGCTCCTGTGAAGCCCAAAGACAAGGATAGTCAAAAGGCCCTCCTATCTCCAGTTGCCTTAGCTCAGAGAGAACCTGAAGCTCCCCCACAGCCCCTGCGGAAAGACTGGTGTCTTCAAAATTGGATTGAGAAGAAATACAGGAGTTTAACGCAGCCTTGCCAGAAAGAAGCAGACTTCACGGCCCAGCCTCAAAAAGCAGTGATCTCTCCACCCCGGGCAGCCTCAGTTCCTGCCTATCTCCTGGCCCATCCTGCCAAGAGGTCTCAAGATCCCCAAAGCTCTGCCAAGCCATGGTTGCATGGTTCATCTGACCATCGGTGCAAAATACCTAGAAACTCTCTATCCCCAAATGACCAGCAATTGGCCCAGGAGCCCACAGTTGCTTCCCTGCAAGTTACTCGGGATGTTCTGGCCAGATCACTCCCCAGACAACAGCCATTCGGTAAGGACATGCAACCTGTCCTCCCACAGGAGTCAGGTGCCGACATACCCCACATTCCTTCTCAGGACAGAAATCCAAAGGCCCTGACCCCAAATCTTCAACTCAGTATTCTGTATGAGGATCTCCAACTTTCTGACACAGATGAAGAAGAAGAGGAGGAGAAAGAGGTGGAGAATAAATGAAGAAACACAAAGAGCAGAAGATTTGCCATCTTGGGATATGGGGATGTCTGGGCTCTTGCAGGGGGAGAGGAGACAAGATGATGACATTTGGGAGCCATCTCATATTCCTGGCAAGGTGCTTCAAAAATCATTTTACTTGAGATCCCACTTAGTGACCTGGACTTTCCATCTTACCCTCCCTCTCCTAGTTCTTCAATGCATTGATCAAGCAGGTCTTCATCCATTATCTGCAGGTTTAACATGTCTCCCCGCAAGACTATGTACTCCCTAAGGACAGAGAGGCTCCAACCTTGGGACCTTCTCAGCGCCCAATTGCTTATTCTTCTACCCCACCGGACCCAGTAGCAGCTTTTTCTGCATCCATTGAAAGAATCATGGGATTTTGTTGGTTTGCTTGTTGATAGGGTCAATTATGTGGGTGGTTTTCCTAATATTGAACCAGCCCTGCATCCCTGGTATCAATCCCACTTGCTCATGGTGAATGACCCTTCTGATCACTTGCTGGAGTCTTTTTGCTAGTATCCTATTTAAGATTTGTGCATCTATATTCATTAGGGAGATTGGTCTATCGTTGTCTTTCTCTGTTTTTTGACCTGCCTGGCTTTGGAATCAGTACCATGTGTGTGTCATGAAAGGAAGTTGGTAGAACCCCCTCTTTGCTTATTATGTCAAATAGTTTGTATAGTATCGGGATGAGCTGTTCTTTGAATGTTTGATAGAATTCACTTGTGAATCCATCAGGCCCTGGGGATTTTTTCTTAGGGAGTTCTTTGCTGGCCTGTTGGATTTCATTTTCTGACATGGGATTATTTCAGAATTCTCTTTCTTCTTCTGTTAGTCTAGTGTAAAAATGGAGATTGAATCCAGGACTCCAGTCCCCAGAAGTCCTTGCTCACTTCCCAGAATGCTTTGTAATCGCACTGAATTCTCACCTGAAGGTCTCTTTCCTACTTCCCCTTCAGAGCAGACTCATCTCATGATGTGAGAGAAATTTGAATGGGCCTCTCGGCCCACCTAGCACCTGCTTCTCTTACTTGTATATTCTTCAATTCCTGATCTTAAATAAAACTCTAAACATATAATACTCCTGGCAGAGAGAAACTAATTTCTACCTGCCTCAGTTTCCCCCTAAATTTTAGTCTTACAGTTTGGCTTCACCACTTCGGGAAAATGAAATATCTCAATCTGCTGATTCTTTTTTCTACTAAGTTCGGCTTTTAATAGCTACTGCCTAGAAAATTTTTTAAGCCACGTTTCTCCAAGATGCTTTTTTAGAAAACCATCTTGATCAGCTCCTGCCTGCAGCCATCCCCTTCAAACATTCTTGATTCAATAGCCATCACCTGGTCACAGCCCTCCTGGCCCAGCTACTGTTGCCTGTAATCTGGACCTGTTTCATTGATATTGCTCACCTGGTCCTGGCCCTGCCGACCCCGGTGCTCTCTCTCTCACTGTCTCTCTCTGCCTCTCTCTCTCTCTTTGTCTCTGTCTCTGTCTCTGCCTCTCTCTTCCTCTCCCTCTCTCTCCCTCTCTGTCTCTCTCTGTCTTTCTCTGTCTGTCTCTCTCTGTCTCTCTGTCTCTCTGTCTCTCTCTCTGTCTCTCTCTCTCTCTCTGTCTCTCTCTCTCAATCACCTGGTCCCTGTTTAACCCAGATCGAGATCACCTGCTGACCCGCCTGCTCAGCAGACTCTAGCCTTGGAGCAGATTGCTCATCCCCCCCAGGCTCAGGACTCATTTCTACCAGGTGGTAAAAACTGGGTAACTTTCCCTTAGGCTAAGCCTCCATTTGTGGGGGTGGGATCATAGGAGGGGAGAGAAAAAAAGGGAGAGAAGAAAGTTTTTTTTTTCCAAGTAGGAACTTAAAAACATGGCTATTTTACAAGGATATCTTTTCATTGCATTGATCCTTTTATTCACTTCACCTGCGTGTCAGGGAAAAAATTCAGCTCTGTACAACCTTTTAGCTAACTTTGGGGAGGCAGCTGGGTGTCTCAGGGGACTGAGGGCGAGGCCTAGAGGCGCGAGGTCCTGGTTTGGAATATGGCCTGAGTCACTTCATGGTGGTGTGGCCCTGAGCACATCCCTTACCCCCATTGCCTAGCCCATATCAATTTGCCTTCTGACAATAGACATCTCAATGGATAAAAAATCCAAGGAACTTTAAAGAGAATGGAGATTGTATTTTGAGGGCATCTCAGACTCCAAAGCTTTATACAAATCTCTGTATTCTATTGCATTTTACTCTTTGCTTTGTTTATGATTTAACTGTGTGATATTAAGTATATATTTTACTGCATTCAATAGTATTCTGTTATGCTGTTCATTTTAATGCACTGAGATTTAACTACTGTTAAATTCTGTCCCTTTTTTTTTTAAAGATAAAATTCAAGATCCCAATGGATCTGGATATTCTTCCCTCTCAGAGTTGATTTCACTGAGAGTAAGGCTTAAGTAAAAACTCTCTTCCTCTCCTTCTTATAGGAGAATTCTTCCCCTCCCCTTCCCATGTGTATCTTTGTGTGAGAAAGATTATTCTATTTGGGTTTTTTTCCTATTTCTTGGAGCATATCTTAGTACCATCAACGATTCCCCCCCCTCCCTTTTTCTTTCTATCTCCCCCTTTCTCCATATCCTCTTGATGCCCCAAACTTTCCCTATGCGTGATTCTTCTTACTACTCTAACGATGCATACAATTTTTGAGAGTTACACATTAATTTTCCCCAAAGTTTCTCTTGCTCTTTGTGTTTGGATGTCAAACTTTGCACAGAGCTCTGGTCTTTTCTTTACAAACACTTGGAAGAAATCTTGCCTTTTGCTGAATGAACATACTTTCCCCTGGATCCTTCCTCTATATTCACTAAAATCACGAGAAATTTCCAGCTGACTTGGGTATTTGATTCGGGATATCCCTTGCTGACCAATAATGACATAGAGTTAGGTCAGAGACTTAAAGGTATCCTTTACAAAAACTATCAGCTCTGTGACAGTGATTTGTACAGAGTGAATACTTGTGAAACGCTGGGTATAACTAGGTGCCAGAGAAAGAATCATCACCACTGATAGAGGATATGTAAAAAGAGTTGTAAATTAGACATTGGATGAGGGAGGGGATTATGACCAAACTAGAGGTAGAGGTCACAGAAAGGAAAATAAAGGATTTGGATTACATGAAATGAAGTGTCCTTTTGCACAAGCAAAATTAATGCAGCCAAAATCAGAAGGAAGACAGGGAACTGGTGGAAAATTTTGCAACAGATTACTCTGGTAAAAGCCTTATTCCTCAAATGTGTAGGAAACCTAGTCAAATGTAGAGAAATGAGAGCAATTCTCCAGTGGATCAATGATCAAAAGACATGAACAAGCAGTTTTCAGGAGAAGAAAGCAAAGCTAGGTGGCTCAGTGGATTGAGAGAGAGAGAGAGAGAGAGAGAGAGAGAGGATCCAAGGTGAGAGTCTGCATTCAAATCTGGCCTCAGGCACTTCTTAGCTGTGTGATCTTAGTCAATGCAGTTCATCTCAATTGACTAGACCTTGCCACTCTGCTGACTTGGAAAGTTCTGTGTTTGTTGTTGTTGTTTGACCTTTGGGGTGAGTTCTCACCCCTGAGCAGGAAGGACCACAGCCTGGGAGTTAGGCAGGAGCAGGTTCACACCTTTGTGGAATCCTCCCTGAGTAGGTGTGAACCCTTGGTGACAGGGCAGTATAAATTCGGGAGACAACTAGATGCCTCAGTATTTGGAGAGCCAGACCTGCAGACAGGAGGTCCTAGGTTCCAGTCCAGCTTCAGATACTTCCCAGCTAAGTGATCCTGAACAAGTCGCTTAACTCCCAATTGACTAGACCTTGCCATTCCACTGCTTTGGAACTTTACCAATTCCAAGAAGAAGGCAAGGGCTTAGAAAATATTGTTTTGGAGTACAGCGCAGCTGATTCCAGCCATTTTACCTGTGGAGTCCTCCAGATCAGACAGGCTGCCTGTGTCTTCCTTCCCTACTGACCGAGACAGAAGGTGAGAGGGTTGGTGGGGTTTGTGCTCGTTTGGGTCACGGTTTGACATTTGGGGTGATTTCTCAGGCCTGAGAAGGAAGGACCACAGGCTTGTATTTAGGCACCAGCTGGTTCCCTCCTTTGGGGAATCCTCCCTGAGAAGGTGTGATTCAGGAGGAGAAGCCCCTGGTCAAACAACTCCCTCAAGAGCAGGACCTGATCAAAGCCCAAAGAACCCAAATCGGCAGGAAGAGAAAGGTGTTGGAAACGATGAATGAGACCCAAAGGAACACTTCGAAGGTCCCAAGAGATGAAAAGCCCCCACAGAAGAAGATAGCCATGGACCGGGGGGACCCTATGGACGATCTCATCTGCAGCCGGCGTCCATGCCGACCTCGTCCCCCTCCCGCTCCACGCAAAAACCAGAAGATTTCTCCACTTCCACCTCAACCTCCCCAGCTCCCTGTGGAAAGGATGGAGAAGACTCCTCTGAAGGCCAAAGACGAAGATAGTCTAAAGACCCTACCTCCACTTCACTTGGCTCAGAGAGAACAGGAAGCACCCAAAAAAACAAAGATTTCCTCACATCCAGGACAACCTCTCCAGGGCCCTGTGGAAAGGACACAGAAGAGTCCTCAAAAGCCCGAGGACAAAGCAATTCCGAAGACTCAGCTACCTCCAATGGAGTTAGCTAAGAGAGAACGGGAAACACCCAAAGAACACCCATTGCCCAAGACCGGCCAGGCCAACCCTCCTCAAAAGAGGAAAACCATGCCTGTGGACCCTAAGGACGATCTCATCTCCAGCTGGTTTCCATGCCCACCTCTTTGCCCTTGCCCTCCTCTCAAAACACTGAAGATATCACCCCATGCAGTACAGACTCCCCAGGTGCTTGGGGAAAAGACTGAGAAGACTCCCAAGAAGCCCAAGGACAAAGCAATCCACAAGACTCGCCTACCGCCACTTGAGTTGGCTCAGGGAAAACCCGAAGCACCCCAAAACCAGAAGATGTCTAGAGATATACTACACCCTTCCCAGGTCCCCATGGAAAGGGCTGTGGAGACTCCTAAGAAGCCCAAAGACAAAGCAAATGAAAAGCCTCAGCTACCTCCAAAGGAGTTAGCTAAGAAAGAATCTGAAGCACCCCAAAGACAGAAGATGTCTAGAGATCCAGGACAGCCTTCCCAGGTCCCCGAGGAAAGGACTGGGAAGACTCCTGTCATCTCCAAAGACCAAAATAACCAAAAGACTCTTCCTCCATTTGAGTTGGCTCAGGGAAAACTTGAAGCACCCAAAAGAGAGAAGATGTCTAGACATCCAGTAGAGCCTTCCCAGGTGCTTGGGGAAAAGACTGAGAAGACTCCCAAGAAGCCCAAGGACAAAGCAATCCACAAGACTCGCCTACCGCCTATTGAGTTGGCTCAGGGAAAACCCGAAGCACCCCAAAACCAGAAGATGTCTAGAGATCCACTACACCCTTCCCAGGTCCCCGTGGAAAGGGCTGTGGACACTCGTAAGATGCCCAAAGACAAAGCAAATGAAAAGCCTCAGCTACCTCCAAAGGAGTTAGCTAAGAAAGAATCTGAAGTACCCCAAAGACAGAAGATGTCTAGAGATCCAGGACAGCCTTCCCAGGTCCCCGAGGAAAGGACTGGGAAGACTCCTGTCATCTCCAAAGACCAAAATAACCAAAAGACTCTTCCTCCATTTGAGTTGGCTCAGGGAAAACTTGAAGCACCCAAAAGAGAGAAGATGTCTAGACATCCAGTAGAGCCTTCCCAGGTGCTTGGGGAAAAGACTGAGAAGACTCCTAAGAAGCCCAAGGACAAAGCAAATGAAAAGCCTCAGCTACCTCCAAAGGAGTTAGCTAAGAAAGAATCTGAAGCACCCCAAAGACAGAAGATGTTTAGAGATCCAGTACAACCTTCCCACGTCCCCGTAGAAAGGACTGGGAAGACTCCTGTCATGTCCAAAGACCAAAATAGCCAGAAGCCTCTACTTCCACTTGAGTTGCCGCAGGGAAAACCTGAAGAACCCCCAAAACAGAAGATGTCTAGAGATGCAGTACAGCCTTCCCAGGTCCCCGAGGAAGGGACTGTGGAGACTCCTAAGAAGCCCAACGACAAAGCAATCCACAAGACTCGGCTACCTCCAATGGAGTTAGCCAAGAGAGAACCCAAAGCACCCAAGAAACACCCATTGCCCCAGGCCGGCCAGGCCAACCCTCCTCAAAAGAGGAAAGCCACCTATGTGGACCCTATTGACCATCTCATCTGCAGCCGGCTCCCTTGCCGACCTCTTCCCTCTTGCCCTCCACCCAAAAAACTGAAGATATCTCCCCATGCAGAACAGACTCCCCAGGTCCCCCTGGGCAGGACTGAGAAGAATCTTGACAAGTCCAAAGACAAAACAATTCAAAAGACTCAGCTACCTCCAGCTGCTTTGGCTCAGAGAGAACCTCAAGCACCCAAAGCACAGAAGGTATCTCCCCATCCAGTCCAGACTCCCCAGGCCCCTGTGCATAGGACTGAGCAGGCTCCTGTGAAGCCCAAAGACAAGGATAGTCAAAAGGCCCTCCTATCTCCAGTTGCCTTAGCTCAGAGAGAACCTGAAGCTCCCCCACAGCCCCTGCGGAAAGACTGGTGTCTTCAAAATTGGATTGAGAAGAAATACAGGAGTTTAACGCAGCCTTGCCAGAAAGAAGCAGACTTCACGGCCCAGCCTCAAAAAGCAGTGATCTCTCCACCCCGGGCAGCCTCAGTTCCTGCCTATCTCCTGGCCCATCCTGCCAAGAGGTCTCAAGATCCCCAAAGCTCTGCCAAGCCATGGTTGCATGGTTCATCTGACCATCGGTGCAAAATACCTAGAAACTCTCTATCCCCAAATGACCAGCAATTGGCCCAGGAGCCCACAGTTGCTTCCCTGCAAGTTACTCGGGATGTTCTGGCCAGATCACTCCCCAGACAACAGCCATTCGGTAAGGACATGCAACCTGTCCTCCCACAGGAGTCAGGTGCCGACATACCCCACATTCCTTCTCAGGACAGAAATCCAAAGGCCCTGACCCCAAATCTTCAACTCAGTATTCTGTATGAGGATCTCCAACTTTCTGACACAGATGAAGAAGAAGAGGAGGAGAAAGAGGTGGAGAATAAATGAAGAAACACAAAGAGCAGAAGATTTGCCATCTTGGGATATGGGGATGTCTGGGCTCTTGCAGGGGGAGAGGAGACAAGATGATGACATTTGGGAGCCATCTCATATTCCTGGCAAGGTGCTTCAAAAATCATTTTACTTGAGATCCCACTTAGTGACCTGGACTTTCCATCTTACCCTCCCTCTCCTAGTTCTTCAATGCATTGATCAAGCAGGTCTTCATCCATTATCTGCAGGTTTAACATGTCTCCCCGCAAGACTATGTACTCCCTAAGGACAGAGAGGCTCCAACCTTGGGACCTTCTCAGCGCCCAATTGCTTATTCTTCTACCCCACCGGACCCAGTAGCAGCTTTTTCTGCATCCATTGAAAGAATCATGGGATTTTGTTGGTTTGCTTGTTGATAGGGTCAATTATGTGGGTGGTTTTCCTAATATTGAACCAGCCCTGCATCCCTGGTATCAATCCCACTTGCTCATGGTGAATGACCCTTCTGATCACTTGCTGGAGTCTTTTTGCTAGTATCCTATTTAAGATTTGTGCATCTATATTCATTAGGGAGATTGGTCTATCGTTGTCTTTCTCTGTTTTTTGACCTGCCTGGCTTTGGAATCAGTACCATGTGTGTGTCATGAAAGGAAGTTGGTAGAACCCCCTCTTTGCTTATTATGTCAAATAGTTTGTATAGTATCGGGATGAGCTGTTCTTTGAATGTTTGATAGAATTCACTTGTGAATCCATCAGGCCCTGGGGATTTTTTCTTAGGGAGTTCTTTGCTGGCCTGTTGGATTTCATTTTCTGACATGGGATTATTTCAGAATTCTCTTTCTTCTTCTGTTAGTCTAGTGTAAAAATGGAGATTGAATCCAGGACTCCAGTCCCCAGAAGTCCTTGCTCACTTCCCAGAATGCTTTGTAATCGCACTGAATTCTCACCTGAAGGTCTCTTTCCTACTTCCCCTTCAGAGCAGACTCATCTCATGATGTGAGAGAAATTTGAATGGGCCTCTCGGCCCACCTAGCACCTGCTTCTCTTACTTGTATATTCTTCAATTCCTGATCTTAAATAAAACTCTAAACATATAATACTCCTGGCAGAGAGAAACTAATTTCTACCTGCCTCAGTTTCCCCCTAAATTTTAGTCTTACAGTTTGGCTTCACCACTTCGGGAAAATGAAATATCTCAATCTGCTGATTCTTTTTTCTACTAAGTTCGGCTTTTAATAGCTACTGCCTAGAAAATTTTTTAAGCCACGTTTCTCCAAGATGCTTTTTTAGAAAACCATCTTGATCAGCTCCTGCCTGCAGCCATCCCCTTCAGACATTCTTGATTCAATAGCGATCACCTGGTCACAGCCCTCCTGGCCCAGCTACTGTTGCCTGTAATCTGGACCGGTTTCATTGATATTGCTCACCTGGTCCTGGCCCTGCCGACCCCGGTGCTCTCTCTCTCACTGTCTCTCTCTGCCTCTCTCTCTCTCTTTGTCTCTGTCTCTGTCTCTGCCTCTCTCTTCCTCTCCCTCTCTCTCCCTCTCTGTCTCTCTCTGTCTTTCTCTGTCTGTCTCTCTCTGTCTCTCTGTCTCTCTCTCTGTCTCTCTCTCTGTCTCTCTCTCTCTCTCTGTCTCTCTCTCTCAATCACCTGGTCCCTGTTTAACCCAGATCGAGATCACCTGCTGACCCGCCTGCTCAGCAGACTCTAGCCTTGGAGCAGATTGCTCATCCCCCCCAGGCTCAGGACTCATTTCTACCAGGTGGTAAAAACTGGGTAACTTTCCCTTAGGCTAAGCCTCCATTTGTGGGGGTGGGATCATAGGAGGGGAGAGAAAAAAAGGGAGAGAAGAAAGTTTTTTTTTTTCCAAGTAGGAACTTAAAAACATGGCTATTTTACAAGGATATCTTTTCATTGCATTGATCCTTTTATTCACTTCACCTGCGTGTCAGGGAAAAAATTCAGCTCTGTACAACCTTTTAGCTAACTTTGGGGAGGCAGCTGGGTGTCTCAGGGGACTGAGGGCGAGGCCTAGAGGCGCGAGGTCCTGGTTTGGAATATGGCCTGAGTCACTTCATGGTGGTGTGGCCCTGAGCACATCCCTTACCCCCATTGCCTAGCCCATATCAATTTGCCTTCTGACAATAGACATCTCAATGGATAAAAAATCCAAGGAACTTTAAAGAGAATGGAGATTGTATTTTGAGGGCATCTCAGACTCCAAAGCTTTATACAAATCTCTGTATTCTATTGCATTTTACTCTTTGCTTTGTTTATGATTTAACTGTGTGATATTAAGTATATATTTTACTGCATTCAATAGTATTCTGTTATGCTGTTCATTTTAATGCACTGAGATTTAACTACTGTTAAATTCTGTCCCTTTTTTTTTTAAAGATAAAATTCAAGATCCCAATGGATCTGGATATTCTTCCCTCTCAGAGTTGATTTCACTGAGAGTAAGGCTTAAGTAAAAACTCTCTTCCTCTCCTTCTTATAGGAGAATTCTTCCCCTCCCCTTCCCATGTGTATCTTTGTGTGAGAAAGATTATTCTATTTGGGTTTTTTTCCTATTTCTTGGAGCATATCTTAGTACCATCAACGATTCCCCCCCCCTCCCTTTTTCTTTCTATCTCCCCCTTTCTCCATATCCTCTTGATGCCCCAAACTTTCCCTATGCGTGATTCTTCTTACTACTCTAACGATGCATACAATTTTTGAGAGTTACACATTAATTTTCCCCAAAGTTTCTCTTGCTCTTTGTGTTTGGATGTCAAACTTTGCACAGAGCTCTGGTCTTTTCTTTACAAACACTTGGAAGAAATCTTGCCTTTTGCTGAATGAACATACTTTCCCCTGGATCCTTCCTCTATATTCACTAAAATCACGAGAAATTTCCAGCTGACTTGGGTATTTGATTCGGGATATCCCTTGCTGACCAATAATGACATAGAGTTAGGTCAGAGACTTAAAGGTATCCTTTACAAAAACTATCAGCTCTGTGACAGTGATTTGTACAGAGTGAATACTTGTGAAACGCTGGGTATAACTAGGTGCCAGAGAAAGAATCATCACCACTGATAGAGGATATGTAAAAAGAGTTGTAAATTAGACATTGGATGAGGGAGGGGATTATGACCAAACTAGAGGTAGAGGTCACAGAAAGGAAAATAAAGGATTTGGATTACATGAAATGAAGTGTCCTTTTGCACAAGCAAAATTAATGCAGCCAAAATCAGAAGGAAGACAGGGAACTGGTGGAAAATTTTGCAACAGATTACTCTGGTAAAAGCCTTATTCCTCAAATGTGTAGGAAACCTAGTCAAATGTAGAGAAATGAGAGCAATTCTCCAGTGGATCAATGATCAAAAGACATGAACAAGCAGTTTTCAGGAGAAGAAAGCAAAGCTAGGTGGCTCAGTGGATTGAGAGAGAGAGAGAGAGAGAGAGAGAGAGAGAGGATCCAAGGTGAGAGTCTGCATTCAAATCTGGCCTCAGGCACTTCTTAGCTGTGTGATCTTAGTCAATGCAGTTCATCTCAATTGACTAGACCTTGCCACTCTGCTGACTTGGAAAGTTCTGTGTTTGTTGTTGTTGTTTGACCTTTGGGGTGAGTTCTCACCCCTGAGCAGGAAGGACCACAGCCTGGGAGTTAGGCAGGAGCAGGTTCACACCTTTGTGGAATCCTCCCTGAGTAGGTGTGAACCCTTGGTGACAGGGCAGTATAAATTCGGGAGACAACTAGATGCCTCAGTATTTGGAGAGCCAGACCTGCAGACAGGAGGTCCTAGGTTCCAGTCCAGCTTCAGATACTTCCCAG